>NC_061118.1:327897-343110 GCF_002878395.1 Capsicum annuum | reverse complement strand
ATTAAATTTCATAAGTGAAAAGTACAAATTGTAGTTCATAGGCTCACTATCACTAGTCAAGCTAGCTAATGAGTTGTTCTTTCGGATGGGAAGTAGACTGGTCTCTACAGCGTACATCAATTAGAAATTCTTTCTTGTTTTTTGATAAAATAAAGTTTCATTGTCTAGTTTATATATATTTGTCAAGTCAATTTTAGGCATAAATTTTGCTTCTAGTTTTGTTGTGTTTGTAACTTCTTAAGTTGAATACCTGGAAGTTACGCACTAATATCTTTTCATTATCGAATCAATTTTATGTTCAAATTTTACAACCATCCTCGAAAACCAGACTGGATAGTGAGTTGACAACATTATGTATATTATGGACAGTCCAATAACCAGACCACAACCAAAACCCATGAGAACCGCTTACCAACTGATCAAATCTCCTTCTTACTCTTCATCATCATCTAGCTCAACTGGAGTTGTCGGTTGCGGTACCCCATCATCGCCACCACAATCTTTTGAGAGGGGAAATCCACGTAACCCATCATTCCCTTGGTATGAGCTGTTCTTAAACGTATCAAATTGTTTTCCTTTGGCAATGCATCCAACAAGATGATTATGTGAGAGATTTAAGACTTCAAGAAACGTGAGGGATGCAAGTTGTTGTGGAATTTCACCGTCTATTTTGTTGGATGAGAGATCCAACGATTCAAGTACAGATAATTGGTGCAATGATGCTGGTATAACACCTTCCAAGCCATTATTAGATAGGTTCAGCGTACCGAGTCCAACGAGATCCCCAATAATGGTTGGAATATGACCTTCAAATCTATTCCTTGATAGATTGATAATTATTTCTGTGGTCAAAACTCGAGGAAATTCCAGATCCAGTCCCTTTGTTGTAACTATAAAAGTATTCGCGTAAGAAACAGAATATTTATCTGCAACGTACTCTTGGATTCCACTATTCTCACCATTAATTTTCATGGCTTGGAAATTCTCAAATAGGCTCACTGGTAAATTTCCACTAAATCCATTGGATGAGAGATCTATGACTCGAATTTTAGCAAACAAGTTGTCTGTCCTTGAATCGCTTATAGGCCATGAAACTTATTTGATCTCAAACTTAAAATCTTCAAACCAGGAAGGCCTCCCAACAAACTTGGAAATGTGTCATTCAACTTATTGTTGCCTAAATCAGGGAATACCAAATATGTGCAATTGATCAACGATTGCGGAACTTTCCCTTTCAGCTTATTCCCGTACAAGTTAATGATGTTGAGTCGGTTTTCAGTATTAAAAGTTGCATTAATTTTTCCACTGAAATGGTTGTTGTTTAAACCCAAAACCTCAAGTCCACTTATCTCACCCAAACAATGTGAGATTGTTCCGTTCAAATGATTTCTTCCCAAATCTAGCATTATCAGTCTTTTTAGATTGCAGACAGTTGAAGCAATCTGTCCGCTGAAATTATTTTGAGAAAGGGTAAGATAATATAGTTCCTGCTGGTCTAGGAGTGACTTTGGAATAGTACCTTGCAGCTGATTTTGATCTAAAACAACTGCTTCCAATGTATTGGACTTGAACTCCTGAATTTTGCCACTGAAAGAGTTATTGCTCAAGTCTAACCGCACTAGTGATGGGAGGGAGAATATCCAGGAAGGTATAGTCCCATTCAAGTAGTTTGATGACAAGTATAGTAATTGTAGGTTTTTGAGACCACTTATGTTGGATGGAATTGGACCAGTTAGGGAACTGTATGATAAATCAAGGGATTCTAAGTTGGAAAGGTGGAAAACTCTTTCGGGCAATATCCCACGTAACTGTGAGCGTGGAAGGAGTAGAGTTGTTAGATAAGAAGAGAAATTTAGAGGAATGGTGGGAGAGATGTTCACTAAGTAAAGGTCAAGCACTCTTAATTGGGTCAAGTTCTTAAGGAGAAATTCAAAATTGTAAGGCTCAAATCTAAGCCCATATAGATAATCACTCCATATACTATCACGACCCGAACCAGGGCCTGGCCGTGATGAGAATTTCGAACCATGGAGGCCCGAGACACCCCTATCTGTCTGGTAATCATGCATCTAATTCATATGATCAAAGTAATGCGGAAGAAACACAATAATTCGGAACACATGATCATAAATATGAAAAGAAACAATAATGGGGAGATAAGGTTCCCTCAACATCAATTAACCTCTAAGCAACTGTCTGCGAAAATCTCTAACAAATGACTGAGTCAAGTAACCGTATATAAACTAGGACAAGGCCCCCAGTAGACCCCAAAACTGAATATAAGATAAAAGGACTGCAGGACATAAGACCTTCCAAAACATAGTAGGCTCACCACTTGTCTCTGCAACTCTATCTGAATGATCTACTGATTCTCTTGACCCCTAGACTGGGCCTCTGAACCTGAGAGGTTAGAGAGAGGAGGGGTCAGCACAAATGTACTGGCATGCAGAGATATCAAAACAAAACATAATATTTTTACAAAATATAGTTGAAAGCCATTATAAAGCAATTTCTTATCAAATCATTTGAAAACACATGGGTGTAATGCAATAGTTTCTCAAAAACAATGAAATGCAACTGAGCTAGGTGGAATACCCGACATAATTTACACCAACTGTCTAACCTCGGTTGCTGCCGAGATTAGAGTATAAGTGAGGGAGAGACACATAAGATCACATAGCATGGTGTCTCGACCCAATGGTAGTGCCTAAGATCACTTAGCCCGGGCTCCTACCTATAGTCCCAATTTGGAAATGACATAAAGTCAAGTGCACAAAGTACACAAAATCACTTAGCCTGGTACCAAATCTCCGTGTAGGAAAACACGTTTTCCAGCAATAAGCCCTTACACTCAAACGCCTTCTTCGAGCATGCACCTATCTCATGTAAAATCAATGCATTCGAATTTCATCTGATTCAATCACATATCATATTCTGTAGGGTATCGTCATACCCGACTTGCAAGTCCTCAATATCACTTCCACATATGCATAATCATGTAAAAACTAAGGTGCTTCATCATTTACAAGTGGTGAACAATATTTATTTCAAATTCATGCTCTCTTTTGTTGATTACAATATGATATGGGGTATCAAGACATTATCATGGGATTTGAAAGCAATTTATCATTCATACTTATCAAACTTCCATAGAAAATCTCAAATCACATATGCATGGTTTCAACCATTGAAGTATATAAGCAGACAATTCCCATGACATAAAAAAAGATGTCTTAGAAATCATATTGAAAGCAAGTTATTAGCATTTGATTGAAAACCCCCATTTAAAAGCATGCATGTTCATAAAAAATACACTTATGAGATTTTAGGATAACCCCACATACCTCTATTTCCAAGGATAATAGATGTTTCTTGAAGCTTGCGGATTGGTGATACCAAATATGCAATTATCTTTGAAAACATACGGTCGAATCTTGAACTATTTGGGTTTCTATTTTGAAACCCTAAGGAGAATCTTTGAGCACTTTTGATGAATGAAGGTGTATTTTGGGGTCCTTGGAACTGAATTTCATGTTTTAGGGCCAAGTAAGGGTGGAAAAGGACCACTTTGTCCCCAAAATAGAGTGTTTAAGTCACTAGAATTCTTTACATAGGCGCCGCCCATCCCATTACCTATGTTTACATAGGCGCCGCCTAGGCTATCGCCTATGTTTACATAGGCACCGCCTAGGCTATTGCCTATGCTTTCCAGTGGCCATGAGCGATTGGTTAGGCGACGCATATCACTTTGAAAGGCCATAACTTCTTGCTCGGGTGTCAGATTTTAGCCAAATTGGTATCGTTGAAAAGATAACTTGAATACCTATAATTGACACATAGTAGGCTTCCTAATTTGACATATACAGAGAGTTATGGTCGATGGAAGCTGACACACTTTACAACGTCCACTAAAACTTAGTCGATCGAAATAGTTTCAACTCGTCCATGAGTTGAAGGACCTCTATGGTCTAAATTCAAGCTTGAATGGATTCACATGCTACACAAATAATTAACATGCCGTATTGGCATAGGATTTTATGGCTTCGGAATTATCAACGCATCGAAATCATGGTCTTTATTGTAGCCCGAAATGCGGGGCGTTACATATACGAAGAAAATATAATTTAGAAAGGTGAGAGATTTTTGCTGGGATTAGACCAGTAAAATTTGAAAACGACAAGTAAAGATGCGTCAAGGTAGATAACTCACCAAATTTAGATGAAATGAGCGATCCGGAAAAATCATTAAAAGATAAATCAAGCCGTTTGAGATTGGAGAGCTGAAACAGGCTACTGTTGGTATGAAATTTACCTTGAAGTCTGCTGCAAGAGAGGTCAAGCTCAATTACTCGTCCCCTCATCTCATCACAATAAACTCCATTCCACGAGCAACAATCTGTGCTCTTGTTCCATGAAAGAGTTGTCGGATTAGGAGGGACGCAGTTATCAAAGCATTAGGATTAAAGGTAAGCATGTGCTTGAATTGCAGAAGAGCATGAGCTTGATCGTTGGGGCACAAATGAGGAAAGGATGAGGAGAAAGCATGTTGACAGATAAAAAACAGTACAAGTTTTACACAATCCATCGCTGCACTAAAATGATAAAAACTAATTAATTTGGTATAGAAGAAATCAAGAAATGTTTTCTTTGTGTGTCTATTCAATAATTTTGATGAGGTGTATATATATATAGCAAAAATGGTGATTTAGAATTAATCATTTGATGTGTCACACAAATGAATGCAGGAAACTATCAGTAGTTCACATTCTCAAGTCAATGCATTTTGTCAGTCAATTTTAGACGAAGATGTCACAACAAAAAGGTCTTTGGTTTGGTTCCATTAACAACCCTCCAACTAACAAACACACACACACAACTTTTCTTTTATTCTTAACTTCTTCTCTTTTTACTGTCATCCAACTTTGAGTTCATTATCCAAAAGTCATTATTCTTTGTTAGCCATATTCCCAGCAGGCCAAATTGCTGCATATATATGTTGTGATTTCGTCTTCCATCCTGATTATATATGCAAGGTTTCTAGGTTCAATGGAGTATGGGCCTGGTTTAAGATGGTTACTTGGCTATGATCATCTTAAATTGCGGCGAAAAGTCGTACTTCTTAGAAGCAAAAGATGGTTCTATTTTAACTTAACTAGATCAAACTTTTTCTTTCTTTAACAAACATATGCACATTCAATGGGTCACACGAATGGATGCAGGAAACTGTCAGCAGTTCACATTCTCAAGTCATTTTCGGTCAATTCTAGACTTGTCAATTACATTCAATGTGTAAAGACTAAAACGAATGATGGAAACTATAAATAATTCACATTCTCAATTCAAATGAAAGCAACAACACAAATGTCCCTCCCTCCACTTGTAATAACACATGCATTTCGTCTGATACCTTATCATAGACAAAGATGTAATTAAAAAAGTCTTTGTTTTGGTTCTCTTAACAACCAAAACAGAAAAGGAGGAGAAAATTTCTACTTTAATTTGTTTTCTCTGCACAATCAAGAGAGAGTAGACTTAATTTTAATTTATTATGTCATATTCTTAAGGCTGGAAAATTACAGAAATAAGAATCTAGTACCTCCTCAAACTATGGCCAAAGTTGTCACGACACATTCCAACTTCACTAGGGCACAAAACAAAGAGAATTTGTTACTGTTGGTTTGCAGTAGTCAAGTTCAGGAAGCTCACCCAGTCACTTTCCAGTCAACATAGTGAAGTTAGTTACATATGCACATTCTCTGGTGTATAAACTTTGACAAAAATCTATAACAATCCAAATGTGTCATACTATATGTGAAGGCTATTGAATTTAACAGTAGTCAAGTAAGAAATAGTTAAAAGAGTCTTAACAATAAGAAAAAGGGCAGCCCGGTGCAGTAAAGTTCCCGCTATGCGCACGGTCTCACCTTACATTTTGCAAGGGTTTGTTTCCACATCTTGAATCCTGACCTCCTATTGATTAAACAAGTCTAACAGTAGTCAAATTTAAATTCTTGGAGAAAATAGGAGTCTATAGGATTATTAGTTGGTGCATAGACTTTAACAGAAACCTCTCAAAGTCTAAAATTCAGAAAAGTTTGATTGATCAGAATGAAGAGTAATAAATGGTATATAGACTTTGAGTAAAATAACATTTAAAGTCAAAATTCCAAAAAAAAAATTGATTGGTTAGGATAATAGTGTTGGTTGGTGTATACACCTTGACTTCCAACTCAATAATCCAACTTTTTTTCACACAAAGATGGTGTATACAATCATCTTGAATGTGACTGATTTTAGAAAAAAATAACTACAATGTATACATCCTATACTCTTAAGGTAACACCATTGGTTTGTTATCGTGATTGTATTTCTCTTTTCATCCATAGGTCTGTGTTTGTTATCGCAACATTCTTGCATTCGTGTTGAAGGCCAAATGGGATCAGAAGCAAGTTTGCATTTGCAGAAGAAACGACTTCACTATCTAATGGGATAACTCTATACGGTAATGAGATTGATACGTATAAATGAAAAACAAGAATCAAGAATGGAACAACTGCTGAAAGACAGTTAAGTTCCAGCTAGACATATAGAAAGAAATTGCTTGTATCATGAAAAATAAAAAGATATAATTAGTTCAGTTACTTTTATGTGACGAAAAAATAGTTTTGTGGTAGTTTTGTTTTAGTACATAGTTTGGTGGTTGTGTTATTGATTGGTTCAACTAGATCTGTTATAAATGTCAAAGGGAACCTCTCAATAAAGGAACTTACAAATTTAACACTGATGGCTCTTACCTCAATAACCATGGGGTAGGGATCGGAGAATGGGTGTGATTATGAATAGCAGGGATAGGAGAATGGGTTATCGGATGTATGAGCGGCATGCCTCATGCAACTAGCAACATAATCGAGTTACTAGTACATTGAAGATTATGGTCATCTACTTATAATCTAGAAGATGTAGTATCGTTTAAAGTAAATGTTGATCAAGATTTAACAGTTTATAAATTAGTTTTATGTCACGACCCGAACCGGGGACCTGGCCGTGACGAGCATTCCAAACCATGAAGGCCTGAAACACCCCTATCTATCTGGTAATCATGCACATAATTCATATGATAATAAGATATGCGGAAGATGCACAATATTACGGAAAGCATGGTCATAAATCAAATGAAATCAACAAAGGTGAAATAATGTCCCACAACATCTATCGACATCTGAACAATCGTCTGCGAAATCTCTAATACATCACTGAAACAAATTACTGTCTGAAAACTGGGACAAGGACCCCAGTAGACCCAAAACTACTAAATGATAAATGAACTGACAGACATCAGGCCTTCCGAAATATAGAAGGCTCACCACTTGATTCTGCAAATCTGTCGGAAGAGATCTACTGGTTATCTGGACCCCTAAACTGTGCCTCCAAACCAGGGAGGGAAGGGGGTCAATACAAAAGTACTGGTATGCAGAGAAATCAAAAACAAAATATAATATTTTTTTCCAAATATAACTGAGAGCCATTATAAAGCAGTTCCATATCAAATCATTTGAAAACACATGGGCATAATGTAATAGTTTTCAACAACAATGTAATGCAGCTAAGCTAGGTGGAATACCCTACATATAACATTTACACCAATTGTCAAATCTCGGTTGCCGCCGAAATTAGAGAATAAGTGAGGGGAAGACACACAAGATCACACAGCAGGGTGTCTCGGCCCAATAAAGTATAGTAGTGCCCAAGATCACTTAGCCTGGGCTCCTAACCATAGTCCTAATTTGGGAATGACATAAAGTCAAGACACAAGATCACTTAGCCTGGTACTAAATTCCCATGTCGGCAAACACGGTTTCCAGCAATGAGCCCTTACACTCAAACGCCTTCTTTGGGCATCCACCTATCTTATGTAAAATCAATGCATCAAACTCCATTTAATTCAATCACATATCTTATTCTGTAGGGTATCGTCATACCCGATTTGAAAGCCATCAATATCACATCATTCTTTCATGCAACCATTATATTCATCATATTTCAGCATAACAACCCTCTCATTGCAAGTCAAAACCATGACCATTTTCAAAATATTTCGTGTCGCGCTTGTCAAGATGATTTCAAAAATGTCACATCATATGAGAATTTAAAATGAGATCTTATAAAGAGAGGGATTTCATATAATTCATTCTCTCAAGTTAACATCTTTTCGGAATACATTTATATACATATATCATATATCAAACCACTTTGGGAATAGGCCTAAAGACCAAATCAATATCATAAAACGTTTAAAACATAATCATATTCGTAATTTCAAAACCCCCATTTTGAAAACATGAATTTTTAAGCCCATGAAATTTTGAGATAACCCACGTACCTCTATATGCGAAGATGATAGGTGCTTCTTAAAGCCTACATTCTGGGGATTCCAAATATGCAATTAGTTTTAAAAACCCACAGTTGAATCTTGAGTTGCTTGGGTTTTTATTTTGAAACCCTAAGGAGAGTTCTTGAGCAATTTTGATGAATGAAGGTGTATTTTGGGATATTTAGGAACTGAATTTCGTGTTTATAGCTAAATAAGGGTGGGAAAAGGACCATTTTGCCCCAAAAATGGAGTGTTTAAGTCACTTGAGTAATAATATATGCGGTGCATACCTTATCTGTAAGATTCCAAAACTTAGAAGAATTTTACTAAGTGTTAGAAACACTTAGTTTCATCTTATACTTCCGAACTTCGGAGATTTATTTGACGACCTTCCCGACCTCCATTTTTGGATTTTCAAGTTGCGTTGTGATCGGAGAAGTAAAGAGTACATCTCGAGTGAGTTTCAAAATTTTTGGAATCCACTTAGAGCGTGTTTGGATTTCAAAACAGAAGCACCATGCGATTTGCATGCGTCGCATGCTCTATAGCATGCTCCAGAAATTGTCAGCATTTTAGGGTCAACTTCAAACGATCATAACTTCTTGAATATTTTGAACTGTGAGAGCTGCTATATATCAATGAAAAATCTTTGAGTCCTATTTCCAATGCAATTGGTTTCATCCAATTTAAACATCGGAGAAAAGAGTTATGATCAATTTACTTCAGCCTATCAGCCTAAAAACAACATAGGATAACTGTGTCTTTCTCTCTTTCTCCAAGAGTATTTTAGTCTTTTTCCCATCCTATATATATGCTCAAACACGGCATTAAACCTAATTTAGAGCAGAATATACTCCTTTTTTCTCAAATTCTCTCAAAAATTATCAAGAATAAGTGAGGGTTCAATTGGGGGTTTCAAGATTCAAGCCAATCTCACCATTAACTTTCACGGATAATCAATCTAAGGTATGCATAGTGTACGTTCATGAATTTTTTTTCATCCGTGGAGCTCAAGAATCAAGTTTGAAGTTATGTATCATGAATATTTTTTTGTGGGATATTTATAATCATGTTGTTGATGTTAAATCGAGTTTTAATTCCACGAGTTATTTCAAGAACCATGAAAACTAATTTATTTGTGGTATTATTCATATGAGATTTTTGTTGAGTTCTTGGGATTTGTAAGTTGGATGTTATATCCATAATATTGATATATGTTAATTGATGAATGAAATATCCATGTTTCCCATGTGTGTTGAATCATGACCATCATATGTTAAAACCTTGAGATGTGAATTGGTGGTTATGGTCATGAATTGGGAGCATGTTATATATGCCTAAGTATAAAATCATGCCTTTCATGTGTTTGTGAAAATGTTCAAGTGAATGAATTGTGCCTTGTGATCCATTGGTGATCTAAATAATGAATTCATGTTAATACTACACGGTCTAAATGATTTCCATGTTGATGCTATGTCTTGCAAGTGTTTGATAAATGGTTCATGAAAGTTAAGTAATGAAACTACATTATGTTAGCATGTATACAAGTTCATGTCATGCAAGTGAAATTAAAATTGTGAAATTATGATATGTTAGGATACATTCCTATTCATGTACAAGATTATGATTAGCAAGTGCTTTCATGAAATCCCCAATTATGGTATTATGAATTGCGGACTTTAGTCTTATGATAAAGAATTTTCATGATGAGTCAGTTTCCTTTCATCGAGTCCTGGGGGTACTTATACCCAAAAAATATAGCTGGGTGCCTAGAGCCATGTCATGTTTTCACGATACTCTCAGTCAAGCCATGTTCAGTATACTTCAGTCAGTCTCATGACTTAAGAAAACTCATGTAAAGGCAGTATCAGTTCAGTTTTACTCAGTACTCAGTAATCTAAGTAATCTCAGTAATATTCCGTCAGTCTATGGAATTCAGTAAATCTCAGTATCAGTACAGTTTAGTTCAGTATTTAGTTCAGACATCAGTAAACTTAGTCAACTAGCAGAACTCAGCAGCATTTAGTTAGTTAACAGAATTCAGTAGTGTTCCGCTAGTCATTGGAACTCAATAAACGCAGTCCATGTTCAGTTCAGTTAAACAGAACAATCAATAACAGTTCAGTTAATTCTAGTATGAACTAGGAAATCATTTCAGTATAATTAGTTCAGTGTCATTCAGTTGGGAGTAGGATTTAGCACCGAGCGAACCCAAGGATGGGAACTCAGCTGCCAGTAGAGGGTGTGATTCTTAGAACCAGTCCTTGCATTCCAGAACTATGTAGCCAGCATAGGTTGAGACATAAATACCTGTCAGTTGAGGGTAGATGAGGTGGCTTAACCTGTCATGATGAGGGTTCCCACCATTCTCATTAGAGTACCTACCAGATAAGGGTCATTCACAGATTGTCCTTACCAGTGGCGCGATATTGACACCCTTCCAATCAGGGTAGAGATTAGACCCCAGCTTAGCTATTATAGCGTATTTGGGGCATATCGATTAGATAACTACTTCCCACAGTTTTCGTATCAGTCTCAATAAAAGAACTCAGATAGTTCTTCAGGATATCAGGACTGCCAGATATAGTCAACTCAGATATAGTACGAAACTCAGCTAGTTCCATCAGATTCAGGACTGCCAGTTACAATCATTCATGCTATCAGTTATCAAAACTCATGTTATCAGATATATCAGTTATCAGTCATGATATGTTATCAGTAAATACATGTCATCAGTATTCATACTCAGTAGTTATGTTATCACGAACTCAGTTTCAGGACTGTTATATACGGTCAATCAGATCAGTTCTTCATAATCAGAACTATCAAAAATAGTCATTTTCTTTATCAGTATTATAACATCAGTTTCTCTTTATTTAGTAAACTCAGATGTCAGTAAATCAGTACACAAAATTCAGTATCCAGTACTAGTACAATTTCAATTACAGTTATTATATATTCATGTATTTATTCTCACATTCATGTTAGTCAGTATTGTTCATACATATGAACCCCATACATTCAGCCTACCTCACTTGCATACTAGTACATTCAAAGTACTGACGCATACTTTTCTCGCGCTATGGTGTCTTATACTATAGGTTTGGACGCATGGGATCCAAAGCTCCCATAGAAATTTCAAAGTCAGCCAGCAGCAGTAATTAACAGTGAGTCCTCATCCTTCAAGGACAATTATGTTATTATTCATATCACTATTTCAGTTTTCAGTTATTTCAGTAGATGGAGTTAGTTGGGAACATGTCCCCTCAACTCCTCATTCAGTTCAGTTTAGATGTTTTCAGACTACAACATGTCAGACAATTATTTTAGATTTATGTTGGTATTGTTATACTATTTTTAGATATTATTTTATCAGATGTTTATTCAGATTTGAACCTTATGGCCTTACAGTATTATGTTTTCGCATATTTTACAGTATGGTTATTCAGTGCTCAGGTACAGATATAAGTCATGGGGTATCTTGTGGTCCTTCGGGGTCATGGGCACCATGTAGCATTTCGGTTTAGAAAATCAGGGCGTTACATTATCGCATAATATAGGTTGTGCGGTGCACTCTTTATTGCACACATTAGGTTGTGCGTCACACACCTTATGCTGCACGATATACTCCATTTTGTAAAGCCATAACCTCTTCCTCAGATGTCAGATTTTTGCGAAATTAGTATCGTTGGAAAGATAATTCAGATACCTTTCATTTGATATATAGTAGGCACTATAATTCAATATATACAAAGAGTAATGGTCGATTGAAGTTTACCTAAGTTTCAACGCTCACTAAAATTCGAACGATAGGAAAACTTTCAACTTGTTCTTGAGCTTAGGGACCTCTATGATCTCAATTCATGCTCAAATAGGTTTCTACACTACATAATTTATTAACACACTACTTGCATTGGATTTATGGCTTTTGGAACCTTTACATGAAGAAAATGACGATTTTCATTCTCGTCCGAAATGCGGGGTGTTACATTATCTCCCCCTTGGGATCATTCGTCCCCGAATGATGGGTAGGAACTTGTTGAAGCTTAAAGGTATGGAAGAACGTGGACATGATGTTCCTTCTAAGAAAGGACATAACTGATATGAAATATTTAAACTTCTATAATGAAACTGACTTCTGAGCTGACTTGACTTTTTCTTGCTTCAAGAAGCTAATTCGTGCTGAAAATTTAGGATTCCCTTGAAATATTCATGATCCAGTCATACATATTGAAATTAGGAGGTGATAACTTATGCAACTACGAATCATAAGACATCAATACTTAGATTGTACAAGGGTATTACATTATACTTGAAAATTTTTTGAGATTATACGCTGAACTCTTATGCACCGAATCATGAATAGATAGCTGAATCTGAAACATGGTGCTTGGAATGAACTAAACTCACAATTTATATGGATGGAGTAGATTATCTCTTGGGAATGGCCATACGCATGAGACTTCAGATAGTAGGACTGGGTGAAAAGGTGGAAAAACCATAGTAACTTGTCTGCCCAACTGTTAAACTGAATTATACCATACACTTATACTCAACTGGAGTATCTCTTCAACACTCTCTCTAAAGAAGTTCTAGCAATAATAGAAAGCCACGAATCTTGGGTATGGATTACATAAGACATCCAATTGAGGGAAATCACAACATTTACACTACTCTGTAGTCTGGAATATAGACATATAACTCATAAATTGGGATAGAATTTCCAGGCCTTAGTCAATGCGACCTCTTACTTTAAAGATTAGCACACTCCTCGAATACTCCCTTAACTGTACTATTACCCGTAGATACCACATTCATTTGATCTAACTTATTTGTTCTTGTATTTGCATTTATAAATCTGATTCATGTCAATTAAATCTTGGACAGCTCTCTTTAAATGCCAGCATTTCTCGATATCATGGCCTGGCATATCAAAACAGTACGCATACCTTAAAGAATAATCGAGATTCCTCGGCGGTGGATTTGAAAGACTTCCTTGAATTGGGCTTAAAACCTTCAACTTTCTCAACCTATCAAACAAGCTAGCATATGACTCCCCAAGAGATGTGAATTGATTTTTGACCGCTTTCTCCTTCTTATACTCGGGCCTAGGCTAAAAACTGTGTCTGGAGGGGTTTTGGTAATTTGGTGAAGCGAATGGGCAATTTTATGGAGCTTGCGTGCTCCACTACGGGTAAGAAGGGATTTGGACATATGACTGTGCGCTATATACTGGGTACGGGGGTGGTGGAATGGAATATAAAGGGTTTTGTGAAGGGTAGTAATGGTGGGGAGGAATATATGGAGCTTGGGTGTAGACTTGGGCTTGGGATTGGGGATAGGGGCGAGGTGGTCTTTTGGGATAGGAATGGGTTCCAACTACGACAGTCGCCACATCCTCTTTCTTCTTTTTACCTCCAAATGTGCCAGAACCACCTTGAATCGCTTGTGTGATGGCTTTTAATGCGGCAAAACTCACTATTCGGCCGGTCTTAATTCCGTCCTCTATCATCTCCCCCTTTTTGAGGACTTCCATAAAGATTTTCCCATTGCCGGAAGCAAATGCCAAAAATAGGTCTCATCCTGCACCTGAATGAAAACTTCTACCAACTTACTTTCTTTCATTGGAGGCTTTATCCTGGCGGCCTGTTCACGCCACCTTATCGCGTATTCCCTAAAACCTTCAGTGCTCTTTTTCTTCAGGTTGACCAAGGATTTTTCGTCCAGAATCAGGTCGATATTGTACTGAAAATGTTGAACAAATTTAGAAGCCAAATAATCCCAGCTGTTCTATTTATCGATGTCTCGATCGATAAACTATTCTGAGGCCAGATCTGATAGACTCTCACCAAAGAAGGCCATGACCTGTTTTTTCTTTCCTCCTGCAGCCCTCAACTGGTTGCAATAACGTCTTAAGTGTGCCACGGGATCACCGTGTCCCACATACTTCTCGAACTTAGGCATCTTAAACCGGGGGGAAGGTTGATGTCCGGGAACATGCAAAGATCTTTATAAGAAACACTCCTATAATCTCCGATCCCTTGCAAATTCCTCATAGCCTGCTCTAAACTTTTCAATTTTCGAGCTATGATATCCTGTCCTCTACTGCGACAGTTTTCTCTGTATCAAATGGAAATGCAGGCGGCTGAGTGCACCCATACGGTTCATTCATTTGCAAAGTAGGCTCCGTGGCGTAATACTGACTATCTGAAACCTTCAGTACTGGCTCACTGACAGACCTAGGAAGCCTCATTGTGGGAGGCACAGCATATATGGGAGTTTCATGTAGTGGTGGAGCCACGAATACTGGTGTGATCGGTGGCGCTGGTTGAGTAGCTGGTCTTGATTGGGGAGCTACCAAGGGCACACCAGAACTGCCAGGATAATAATGTCACGGAGTGAATCCTGGCGCGTGCTCAAGTGACTCAGTAGGAGCAGAGAATTGTGCCTGAGAGAGCGGTGGGCAATTAGAGATATTTCTGAGACCTTCAGAGAGTGGAGGAGGAGGCATTCCGCTGGCCCATGCCCGGTGTAAATCAATCAATTATTACCTAAGCCTTACTACCTCATCATTGTGTTCAGAACTTCTTCCCTGTGATCCTGATCCAGGTCAATGAGCGAATTTTCAATCTCCCTGCTAGCCATGGCGAGCTTTGCTTTGGATCTAGTGAAGTATGGGTGACTAGCCAGAGTGCTGCAAACCTACCGCTGTTAACTGAAAGAACATGCTCATCAAAGACGACATCCGTTAGGATTAGGGCACACAACAAACATGGGAATCACATTGGTAAAATTGTCCTAAATTCATGTTCATTTCTACCCTCAAAAGCTGGTAGAAATGAA
>NC_061118.1:255232-327797 GCF_002878395.1 Capsicum annuum | reverse complement strand
AGCCATGGCGAGCTTTGCTTTGGATCTAGTGAAGTATGGGTGACTAGCCAGAGTGCTGCAAACCTACCGCTGTTAACTGAAAGAACATGCTCATCAAAGACGACATCCGTTAGGATTAGGGCACACAACAAACATGGGAATCACATTGGTAAAATTGTCCTAAATTCATGTTCATTTCTACCAGCTTTTGAGGGTAGCGAGGTTATTTTAACATCATCTTGATTTTTGTCTACACTTTTTCTATGCTCCTTATTATTATTATTTTTTCGTATCCATCTCTGTCCTTTTCTTTTCTCTCGTTATCTACCTTTATTTTATCATTCTTTATGGCTTTTGTTTTTCTTTAAAAGAGGAAAAATAACGAAAAACAACGAAACAAAATAATTAGATCGAACCCAAAAGTAGGTTGCCTACGTATCATGTTGTACATGAATCAGATCTTGCGTAGTTCGGGCAGCATGTGCATAAACATCACCCACTTTTTTTTTTGTTCTTTTTTTTTTGCAAAAACGAAAATAAACAAACCAAGGAAAGACGTAACATCATAACATTTTGAAGAAAGAAAACACCAAAAATGCACAAAAGTTTGGGACCACTTTAAAACTAAACAACAAATACGAAACAACATTATAGACCCCTTAAGACGACATAGGTGAAATTACTAAAAAAGACTCTAATACCAAAACAACTTGACTTCGACTTAAAGCAGACACCACCCTACAATGACAGACACATAAAAGACTCAAACTGGATAAAGATAAGAAGTGCTCTTTTAGACTTGTGCTCTGCGTGATGACCCTGACTGATATAGACCTGCCTCTGAAGTTCTCTTTCTCCCATTTAAACTTTGTAGCATATCCTGTAAAGACACCCTGATACTGGGGAAGAAGCTTCGGGCCCGTATTCCTGCTTCATGAGGAGTGCACTTGGAAAGATTATTCTGACATCTTTCTATCATCTTGAACAAATCTGCTAACTGAACCCTCAGCGTTTCCACTTTAGACCCTACACTTTCATCCTGATGGTCGTCTACTATGCATTCTTCATGTATTCTCCCTCTAAGCTACTGTGGTAAGGGTTGACTGATACCTCGAGGGACAGATTGAAGCCAGACCCCATATCCCTGAGTGTACCCCGGGTTATCCAAACTTTCTTTGAGTGTGTCTACACCTGCTTTGTTGCATGCTTCCAAAACTGCTCCTACTTGCTCTCATTTAAGGCTTGGTCCTTGAAGTACTCAACATTCTTCAGAAGATCCACTGCTAGTGGCACGTCTTGCAGCCTACCCAACTGGCGCATTACCCTAGAAGGACTGTATGGTCTAGTGCAATTGAGCCCTAACATAACTAAAGGGAGCTGCGTCTGACAACCGAACAATACTATCTTTGGGCGGAGCCACAGATAAGTCCACAAAATGTTATCCCTGGTTCTCGGCTCAAGAAATTCGATCCAAGCATCGACTCCCATGGGTAACGAGAATTTATCCAACCGCAGCCTGGAGTCCATGGCTTTCACTCGATTGGGAATACAGCAATCTAACACGTCTGGTCTAACAAATGACTGAGTCAATTAACTATATATAAACTGGGACAAGGCCCCCAGTAGACCCCAAAACGGAATATAAGATAAAAGGACTGCAGGATATAAGACCTTCTGAAACATAGAAGGCTCACCACTTGTCTCTGTAACTCTGTCTGAATGATCTACTGATTCTCTTGACCCCTAGACTGGGCCTCTGAACTTAAGAGGTTAGAGAGGGGAGGGGGTCAGCACAAAAGTACTAGCACACAAAGATATCAAAACAAAACATAATATTTTTTACAAAATATAGTTGAGAGCCATTATAAAGCAATTTCATTTGAAATCATTTGAAAACACATGGGCATAATGCAATAGTTTCCCAATAACAATGAAATGCAACTTAGCTAGGTAGAATACCCTACATAATTTACACGAACTGTCAAACCTCGGTTGCCGCTGAGATTAGAGTATAAGTGAGGGAGAGACACACAAGAACTCGAAGCATGGTGTCTCAACCTAATGGTAGTTCCCAAGATCACTTAGCCCGGGCTCCTACCTATAGTCCCAATTTGGGAATGACATAAAGTCAAGTACATAAGATCACATAGCCTGGTACCATATTTCCGTGTCGGAAAACACAGTTTCCAGCGATGAGGCCTTACACTCAAACGCCTTCTTTGGGCATCCACCTATCTCATGTAAAATCAATTCATTCAGACTTCATTTAATTCCATCACGTATCATATTCTGTAGGGTATCGTCATACCCGACTTGCAAGTCATCAGTATCATATCATTCTCTTTATTAAATCATCATATGTAACATATTTCAACATGAACTAAACAACCCTCTCTTTGAAAGTCAAAAACCATATCCAAATCATGACATTTTTAAGACATTTCATGACATGCATTTCAAGATGATTTCAAATGATTCATATCATGTGAAAACTTAAAAAATTATCATATCAAGAGAGGGGTTTCGTGTAAATAATGCTCTCAATTTATCATCATTATGAAACACATACATATCCATATATAATATATCAAATCACATTGGAATTAGGCCTAAAGACGAAATCAATATCATAAAATGTTTAAAACTTAATCATATTCATAATTTCAAAACCCCCATTTTGAAAACATGAGTTTTTAAAGTCCATGAGATTTTTGAGATAACCCCACTACCTCGATTACTATGAATATCAGATGCTTCTCGAAGCCTATGTTGAGAGGATTCCAAATATGCAATTAGTTCCTAAAACCCCCGATTGAATCTCGAGTTGCTTGTTTTTTTTTATTTTGAAACCCTAAGGAGAATCCTTGAGCACTTTTGATAACTGAAGGTGTATTTTGGGGTCCTTAGAACTGAATTTCGTGTTTTAGGGCTAAGTAAGGGTGGAAAAGGACCATTTTTCCCCAAAAACGGAGTGGTTAAGTCACTTGAATTCTTTACATAGGCGCCGCCCATTCCATCGCCTATGTTTACATAGGCGCCGCCTAGGCTATCGCCTATGTTTACATAGGCACCACCTAGGCTATCGCCTATGTTTCTATAGGCGCCGCCTAGGCTATCGCCTATGCTTTCAGTGGCCATAGGCGATTGGTTAGGCAATGCATATCACTTTGAAAGGCCATAACTTCTT
Organism: Capsicum annuum; assembly: GCF_002878395.1. Lineage (NCBI taxonomy): Eukaryota > Viridiplantae > Streptophyta > Magnoliopsida > Solanales > Solanaceae > Capsicum > Capsicum annuum. Next base: position 324,631 of record NC_061118.1, on the reverse strand, counting down.
GGTCGGGTGTCGGATCTTAGCAAAATTGATATCATTGGAAAGCTAACTCAAAGACCTACCATTGGACTCATAGTAGGCTCCCTAATTCGACATATATAGAGAGTTATGGTCGATGGAAGATGAGACAATTTACAATGTCCACTAAAACTTAGTCGATCGAAATAGTTTCAACTCGCCTTGAGTTGAAGGACCTCTATAGTCTAAATTCAAGCTTGAATGGATTCACATGCTACACAAATAATTAACATGTCATAGTGGCATAGGATTTTATGGCTTCGGGTTTTATCAACACATCGGACTCATGGTCTATATTGTAGCCCAAAATGCGGGGTGGTACAACTTAACTTTACTATTCTCCTTAAATATCATATTCATTCAACTCAGCTTAAAATTATCATATGAGCATTGACAAATTTTTCTACTAATGTTGAAAATAACTTAATCCCTTCGCCGTGATCAAGCCTAACTCTAAGTCACAAAAATACAACATGCCAGACCACGCTATTATTATAAACCATATGATGCAATCTTCTATATCTACTTTAAAGATCACACCCTAAGTATAACATGCCTTACCACTTCAATGACTACTCTGAACTCTTACTATGAAGTCGCTAGCGCATATAGCGTTCCTTTACAACATTCTCAACATGTCATTCAGGCCTATCTTTATAACCACATATGAACTTCAAACCAAACACTCATAAAGGCATACTTCACATATTCTCTAAACCACTATCAATATCACTCCCGCGAGCTACCCCAAGAACATACACATACAAAATTCCACTAACCATCACATAAATAAAAACTTGGCCCCAAATCTTACTTCATACTTATGGACTTATCTAAACAAGCGTACTATGATCTTTCATCAACAAGGAATAATTACTCACCACCACTATCATCGCATAAGGAGGAGTCACAAAAAAGGTTAGAACATAAGATCTGGAGGCATGGAATGATACTATATGAAGCTTGACACTCATCTGAGGCCTGAGGAATAGCAAAACAACAACAGGGACTCACCAAAGTGCTCTGAATTTAGGGTATTCATGGCTATAAGCTGAATCTCACCAATCATTTGGCGTAATACATGAGTTATGGAAACGGAGCACATTATAAAGCATGAGTACATGACTCTCTATCATATGTATGAACGTGAACTGATCATGGAACTAAATCGTAAAGCATGAGTAGGTATTAGGATCACTGAGAAATACTGAGATAGAAATGGGTTGAGAGTCACCCTTACTTTTTGATGTTCTACATCATCATGACATCACTACAAGAATCTGAGAGTCTTACTTGGTTATTCATTTAGTCATCTCCCCCTTAGCTTCAAGCCATCTTCTTAAGTTTTGGGAGTTACCTTACTAGACTTTAAACTTAACTGTACTCTGGGTTCTAAAATATGACAATACACAAAATTAATAAAACATAACCTGAAAAACCACATATGAGAGTGGAACGCCCACTGCTAATACTACCTACTAAGGCACACTCTATCATTCTGTAACCCCAATAGTCATCATCTATTACTCGAACACTTACTAACTTCGAATCTTCATAAGTATCCCCAAAGTTGAAGTACACACCCTCTAGTGCCTCTATTCTTATTTCTATTAGCACTACTTTCAAGGACTCGAGCTTAGATTATAACACCTACCATGGGTATCACCAAGTCTTCAATGAGCCACTCTATTTCTATCGTAGTCTACCAACATAGCAACTTTAAACTTATTTTCCTCTACCATGAGAATCAAGTTCATATCAAAAGGCTCAACGTTACCAATCAAAGGTCCTGGCTATTTAGAACACCATATACCATCTAGCTAGTCTTTTTCCACCTAGCAACTCAACGGTACCAATAGCCACACACAACATGTAATATCCTTAGAAAAATACTACAGCTTCATACCACCTTGGGCATACTTCTATATCACATATACAATGTCATACTTCATTACGAATCAAATAAACTTAGGCACTTGCATACACTGTTCAAGCCTATAGATCACTTCCATTTAACTAGTATCATTAACCAAGAAATCATCACATCCACCTCCATGTCCATCAATTGTTTCAAACTTAATGTCTAGTGCTAAATTTGATTTACAACCAACCTTACACATAATCCTCACTTAGAAACTATGAAATAAACATCAAGAAACACTAGTACACTAGAAATTCATAACCATAATAATCGATCATGACCTTACGGTTTTCCTTGTCATAATCCATTAGCACATACTATTTCAACACATCAAGCTTACAAATCTAATCCCACAAAAAATGTATCATCAATCTCTTTCCACTATTCACCACCACACCATTTAAATTCCAGCCTATAGTCTAGCATCAATCATTTACAACCAATGAAGAGTGCAACATAATATAAATATACTAATCCTTCAAATTGGGATATTCTACCCAAATACTTCAAAAATATACTACATACTTTCTCACAAGTAGTATTAGTTTACAACTACCAATGAGAAGAAGGTTAAGGGGTAAGGTCACATAATAGACATGATCAACCTTAAGCTTATATTATAACCATACAATCTTATCTACTTATATGGCTTTCTCACATCACACTTACTTACCCCAATGGGCATTTAGACTACCTTTAGATACCCCATATACAATGAGTCTATACTTACAACCTACTGGCTAATCTAGCCATTTTCATTCATAGCCTATAAGGGGTTTCTATAACCACCTTAAATATCCACTCTGGGCTCTTTCTCTATTTTGAAAGGAAGAAAACAAATAACATTCTGAGTCAACTCTTCCTCAATGGACTAGTATACAATCCATAAATGGTACCACCACATTAGTCTACCACCACGAAAGGGTAAATCATTCTCAATCAACAGTTATTCAACTATAAATATTTAATCACAAAAGTCACCCTCACTCTGACCTCTAACCTTATGACTTCATATCATAAACTTCTTGGTCTAATTTCACTACCAATAGGTCATGACACCGACACTCTAACTTATACTACTACTCGGGTGGAAATACAGTTCCAACAAACACAAGAACAACAAGATGAACAACAAGTTGCTAGTGAATCAAAATAGGCCTCACACGGCTTTACTAGACTTTTGTTTTCAACAACATAATGATATCAAGACTATAAGAGATAGAAGCTTGATACACAATATTCAATGACTCAAGAATACACATCTTAATCTTGTCTTAACTAAATGCCTCATAAGAATGAGGATACAATTTTACACTAGGGAACTCCTCTCCCATCCTTTGTGGGACTTTTGAAATTTCTGCTAGATAATCGGAGAATATCTGGAATGCCAGAGTGAGGAAGAAATTAGGATAACTTTTCTTTTAGTATGGGTGAATCCATAGCATGACTTAGAGTATGAAGGAGGAACATTCTGACTCTATAGCATGAACTAGAACATGAAGAAAGAGAGGCATTCCTAAATGCCTTGTAGCCTCCTGCTTATAAGTGTGGCGCGCTACACACCCATCAACAAGACTCTACCCAACATGATTTTGCAGATGAGCATTCCTAAACCTGAAGGCACAGAACGCCCTCTGTCTATTTGGTAATTATGCACATAATTCATATGATCAAAGTAATACGGAATAGACACAATAATATGGAAACAAGGTCAACAATTTAAAATAGTTAAAGTCCTGAAAATATGTCCAACAATATTTAATAAACATCTGCAATAATCTGCGAAATCTCTACTGACATACTATTTAAATAACTGGGACAAGGCCCCAGCAGACCAAAAACCATACTGAAATAAATACCTAAATGACTAGGCCTTCCAAAGCAAAGAAGGCTCACCAACTGAACTCTGAGAAAACCCTTTCTGTAGACTCTACTGAGGATCTAGACCCCTAGACTGCGCCTCAGTACCTGGGAGGAAGTGGGGGTCAGCACAATTGTACTGGCACACGAAGCAATCCAAAATAGAGTAATTGAACATATATATATATATATATATATATATATAATACATGAAAGCAAATGTTCATCAAACAATATGCATAAAATAGTTTCTGAAAAACACACGGGCACCTTCTGAAAATATGTAACCTGTCTGTAAATCTCAAACTCTATCTGTGTATTACTTCTGAGTTAGGTAGTATCCCCTACAAGTATGATATTCCACGGGCAATATGGAATCCGCCATTGACTCGGCGAGGAAGCCTCCAACTAGAGTATGCCACAAGGGTTGGAGTTCCTAAATCTGATACGCCACAGGACACTTAAGTCAGCATATAATAATATACCCGGGTCGGCAAACCATGGTTTTAGGAAATGAGTTGCTTAAACTCAAGCCCTATTCAGGGAACCACCTAACATCTTTGTAAGCCCATTTTTAACCCTTTCTATACACGCAACATTCTGAATGTCTAAAATCATGATAGTCTGAAATGTCTATTATTCTGAGTCTGATATGGCATTGGTCTGAATTGGTATCATCATACCAAGACTTGCAAGTCATGATTTCTGAGCCATAATACATTAAGCTAAATCTTTCATTTAAATCATAATTTAGACCAGCAAAAACATGCAACTGATTGTCACGACCCAAACTAGGGCCTTGGCCGTGACGAGTATTCTGAACCATGAGGCCCGAAACACCCCTGTTTGTCTGGTAATCATGCACACAATTCATAGGATAAAAGAAATGTGGAAGATACACAATATAATGGAAACATGGTCAAGAATCATGCGAAAGTAATAATGGGGAATAATGTCTCACAATCTCAACACAATATCTCTATAACGTTTGCGAAATCTCTACTACGTGACTAAAACAAATGTCTATCTAAAAACTGGGACAAGGCACCCAGCAGACCCAAAACTAATAAATAATAAATTAAACTGCAGACATCAGGCCTTCCCGAATATAGAAGGCTTACTACTTGATTTTGCGATCTGTCGGAAGAAATTTACTGGTTGACTGGACCCCTAGAATGTGCCTCTGAACCTGGGAGGGGAGGGGGTCAATACAAAAGTACTGGTACGCAGACAAATCAAAACAAAAATGTAATATTTTTACACAATATAGGTAAGAGCTATTATAAAGTAGTTTCATATCAAATTATTTGAAAACACATGGGCATAATGTAATAGTTTTCAATACCATTGTAATGAAATTGAGCTAGGTGAAATACCCTACAATTGTAATTCCACGTCTATGTGGAATCCATCTCTGCTGCTCGGCGGCCAAGCCTCCAATCCAAGTAGCCGCCAGGACTTGGAGCTAGTATACCCCCCATGTGAGCACACAGTAGGGAATCTCCCCCATGTGAGATGTTCCAATTATTTTATTATCCTCCCATGTAAGATACAATATCATATGACCCGCATCGACAACTATGGTTTCCAGCGATGAGCCCTTTCACTCAAATGCCTTGTTCGGGCATCCACCTTTCTCATGAAAATTAATGCATTCAAACTTTGTTCAAATCAATCACATGTCTTACTCTATAGGGTATCATCATACCCGACTTGCAAATTATCATTCATATCATTCTCTTCATTCAATCATCATATGCAATATATTTCAACATGAACAAAACAACCCTCTCTTTCAAAGTCAAAAACCATATCCAAATCATGACATTTTAAAGACATTTCATGACATGCATTTCAAGATGATTTCAAACGATTCATATCATGTGAAAACTTACAAAAATATCATATCAAGAGAGGGGTTCCATGTAAATCATGCTCTCAATTTATCATCAATATGAAACACATGCATATTCATATATAATATATCAAATCACATTGGAATTAGGCCCAAAGACCAAATCAATATCATAAAATGTTTAAAATATAATCATCTTCAAAATGGATACATGGAATACCGGATGAATGGAACCCAAACTTGCAGGCAATTCTAGCTCATAAGCAACTGCACCAATCTTTCTCAAAATCTGATATGGCCCTATATAGAGAGGGCTTAATTTACCCCTTTTTCCAAACCGCATAACTCCTTTCATAGGAGAAACCTTGAGAAACACCCAATCACCAACTTCAAACTCTAGTTCTCTTCTCAGAACATCGGCATAGGACTTTTGATGACTCTGAGCAGTCTTGAGTCGTTCTCTAATGATCTTCACTTTCTCCATCGCCTGATGAGCAAGATCAGTCCCATATAACTGGTTCTCACCCACTTCATACCTTTCTATCAAAGACCTACATATCCTCTCATACAAAGTCTCAAAAGGAGCCATCTTGATGCTGGCATGGTAACTATTATTGTAAGCAAATTCAACCAGTGGTAGGTGATCTACCTAACTACCTTTGAAATCAATGACGCATTCCCTCAACATATCCTCGAGGGTCTGAATGGTACGGTCAGCTTGCCCATCCGTCTAAGGGTGGAAAGCTGTGCTCAAATTCACTTGTGTACCTAAACCCTTCTGAAAAGATCTCCAAAACTGAGATGAAAACTGCGTACCTCTATCAGATATAATGGACACTAGTGCCCCATGCAACTGAACTATTTCCTTAATGTAAATCTTAGGATAACCCTCTCCCAAATAATCAGTCCTCACAAGCAAAAAAGGGCCTGACTTTGTCAACCGATCTACAATCACCCATATAGAATCATACTGGTTTCGGGATCTCGTAAGTCCTATAATGAAATCCATGTTTATCATCTCCTACTTCCATAAAGGCAGGGCTATCTCTTGGGAAGTAAAACCTAGCCTCATGTATTCTACGTTCACTTGTTGACAGTTCAAACACTTGGACACAAAATCAGCTACATCACGTTTCATGTTATTCAACATATACAAGGTTTTTAGATCATGATACATCGTAGTATAGCCTGGGTGAACGACATACTTCGAAGTGTAAGCTTCATGAAGGATCCTTTTCCGCAGTCCATCAACATTGGAAATGCACAACCTACCCAAATATCTCAGAATACCATAACCACCAATTTCAAACGACATTACCTTCTGTTGACCCACATCTTTCTTGATTTGCAACAAGATGGGATCTTCAACTTGCTTCTCTTTAACTTCAGCACAAAGGGATGACTTAGCTAACTCATGAACAATCACCCCTCCATCTTTGGAATCTAAGAGCCGCACTCCCAAATTCGTAAGGCGGTGAATATCCTTCACCATCTCTGCCTTCCCTTTTTCAATATGAGAAAGGCTACCCATAGACAACCTACTGAGGGTGTCAGCTACAACATTTGCCTTGCTCGGATAGTAATTCAGACTCATATCATAGTCTTTCAAAAGCTCCATCCAATGCCTCTGCCTGATGTTCAATTCTTTCTGCGAGAAAACATACTGAAAACTCTTATGGCCAGTAGAAATATCAACATGCACTCCATAGAGATAGTTCCTCCAGATTCTAAGTGCAAACACCACGGCTGCTAACTCCAAGTCATGAGTAGGGTAATTGCGCTCATGCACCTTTAGTTGCCTAGATGCATAAGCTATCACCTTACCGCACTACATTAATACACAACCAAGTCCCACATGGGATGCATCACAATAAACCATAAAACCATCTACACCCTCGGGAAGGGTCAAAATAGAAGCAGTAGCCAGCTTGTCCTTCAACTTCTCAAAACTTTTTTCACACAAGTCAGACCACACAAACTTTATCTTTTTCTGAGTCAGTTTAGTAAGTGGAGGAGCTATGGAGGAAAAACTCTCTACGAACCTTCTTTAATATCCCGCCAAACCCAAGAAGCTTCGAATATCGGTTGGAGTCATGGGTCTGGGCCATCTTTCACTGCTTCAACTTTCTGGGGATCCACTTTTATCCCGTCACTAGACACAATATGCCCCAAGAAGCCAATAGCATCTAATCAGAATTCACACTTAGAAAATTTGGCACATAGCTGATGATCCTTAAGGGTCTGAAGAATAATTTGGAGATGATTGGCATGGTCCTCTTCACTTTTCGAATAGATCAGAATATCATCAATGAACACTATGACGAACAAGTCTAGAAACTGATGGAATACTCTATTCATAAGATCCATGAAGGCTGCAGGGGCGTTAGTCAACCTGAAAGACATGACTAATAAATCATAGTGACCATATCGGGTTCGAAAGGCTGTCTTGGGAATGTCTGACTCCCTAACTTTCAACTGATGATAACCCGAACGAAGATCTATTTTCGAAAAACACTTAGCACCCTGAAGCTGGTAAAAAAGATCATCAATCCTCGAAAGATAATACTTGTTTTTAATTGTGACCTTATTCAGTTGACGATAGTCTATGCACATACGAAGGAAACCGTCTTTCTTTCGCACTAAAAGTACAGGTGCACCCCCAGAGGACACACTGGGGCGAATAAAACCCTTATCTAGAAGGTTTGCTAGTTGCTCTTTAAACTCTTTCAGTTCCGTAGGAGCCATTCTATATGGCAGAATAGAAATAGGATGAGTGTCTGGCAACACATCAATGCCAAAATGTATTTCCCTATCAAGTGGTATCCCTAGGAGATCTTCGGGAAAGACTTTTGGAAACTCATTCACTACAAGGACTGACTGAAAAGGAAGATTTTCAACTCTTGAATACTTTACTCAGATTAGATGGTACATACAGCCTTTGGAGATAAGCTTTCGGGCTCTAAGATAAGAGATAAAGTGACCTCTAGGTTCCACAGAACTCCCTGCCCATACAATTGGTGTCTTATTCAGAAAATAAAAAGTGACCTTTTGGGTTCTGTAGTCAAGTATGGCATAACACGAATGGAGCCAGTCTATCCCAAGGATGGCATCAAAATCTACCATATCAAGTTCTATAAGGTCGTCCACAATATCCCTACTAAGAATAGACATAACACAATTTCTATAAACCCTTCTAGCAACAATAGAATCACCTATAGGAGTGGAAACAGTGAAGGGTTCTTCAATGACTTCGGCCTCAAACCCAAAACCAACAGCCACATAGGGGTCCACATAAGATAAAGGAGACCCGGGATCAAGCAATACATAAATATCATGAGAAAAAATTTGTAACATACCGGTGACAACATCTGGTGAAGCTTCTACCTCCTGGAGGTTAGTCGAAGAATATAACTGGTTGCGACCGCTCTCGGTAGCTAAAGGGTCACCCTTAGGAGGAAGAGCTGTGGGAGTAGCTTGGGGCCTAATCCGCCCTGTATTTTCTTTAGCAGAAGGGAAATCTCTCTGAAGATGCCCACCTTGCCATAAGTATAACAATTTTTCCCCTCAAAAGAACACTTCCCTGGGTGATTCCTCCTACAAATCTCACACCGCGGATAAGTACGATGCTGTTGGGCCACACTCCCCTACGACTGAGTATCTGGGGCTCTCGATCCATGATGAGTCTAGAAACTCTGAGATCGTCTATCTACTGGTGGTCCGGGCGCTGGGGCGCTGGCAGCAGACTGCGTATTACTCCAAGACTTCTTCTTTTTCCATCTATTTCCCCAGTTGCCGCTCTGTGGATCGTTGTGATTCTGATCCACGGTTCTGGCTCTCTTTGCTTGTCTATCTTTTTCTTTTATTTCTAAAATTTTTTTATCTTCTTTTCTATCTGCCTGGATATGAACGGTCAGCCGAGCAAAGTCTAACTCCTTTTTCAACATAGCCCCCTGGCACTCAAGTACCAGGTTATCAGCAAGGCCGAATGCAAATTTCCTCATCCGGGCTCTCATATTACTAGTCAACTCTGGTGCATAGCGGGCTAGTTTATTAAAACTCAAAGTGTACTCCTGGACACTCATACTAGCCTACTTTAGACTCATAAAATCTTCCGCCTTGGCCTCCCTCAACTCCAGAGGAAAGAATCGATCTAGAAAAGCTTCCACAAATTCTCCCCAAACTGTGGGCTTAACACTCTCACCTTTTGCATCCTCCCAGTCGGCATACCACTGATTTCCAACATCCTTAAGCTGATAAGTTGCCATTTCCACCCCTTCAACCTCATCCATATGCATTACCTTAAAGATCTTTTCCATCTTATCCACGAACTCCTGTAGATCTTCCTCCACCTTGGTGCCAGTGAACTTAGGTGGGTTCATCTTCATGAAATGTCCAACCCTAGTAGCCTCAAATGTAACAGATGAAGACCCAACATCTTTCAATCGTTGAGCCTGGTTAGCTACCAACTGTGTCATCATATGAATAGACCATCTAAATTCTGCATTTGAAATATCTCCCTGAGCAGTTGGGGGATGGTTGACATTAGTCTGCGGAGCCCGGGGTGGACTGGTCAGGACTGGAGGGACTCCCAGAGTAGGGATAAGTTCTAGAGTATGAGCTCTGTTATGGGTCTGCTTCCCATAGGTGGGATGAACCTCATCTGCCTGATCATTCTGATCGATGATACGACGTGGAGGCAAAACTATGTTTTTGAAATACAAGAGATCATTATTTAGGGGACAGTTCAGACTCTGAAGCACGAACTAAATCACAAAGAAGGGAAACATTTCCTAAACTCCTAGCAGCCTCCTGCTTATAAGTGCGGCGCGCTACACACCCATAAATAGGACTCTACCCGACATGATTTCGCAGACACCATGGGACCATAAATCGTGCTCTAATACCAAGTTTGTCATGACCCAAACCGGGGCCCTGGCCGTGATGAGTATTCCGAACCATGAGGCTCGAAACACCCCTATCTGTCTGGTAATCATGGACACAATTCATATGATAAAAGAATTACGGAAGATACACAATATAACAAAAACTTGGTCAGGAATCATGCGAAAGTAATAATGGGGAATAATGTCCCACAATCTCAACACAACATCTCTATAACGTCTGCAAAATTCTACTTTCTGACTAAAACAAATGTCTATCTGAAACTGGGACAAGGCCCCTAGCAGACCCAAAACTAATAAATGATAAATTAAACTGTAGATATCAGGCCTTCTGAAATATAGAACGCTTACCACTTGATTCTGCGATCTGTCAGAAGGAATCTACTGGTTGTCTGGACCCCTATACTGTGCCTCCGAACCTGGGAAGGGAGGGGGTCAATACAAAAGTACTGGTACGCAGACAAATCAAAACATAAATATAATATTTTTTCACCATATAGGTGAGAGCCATTATAAAGCAGTTTCATATCAAATTATTTGAAAACACACGGGCATAATGTAATAGTTTTCAATACCAATGTAATGCTATTAAGCTAGGTGGAATACCCTACAATTGTAATTCCATGGCTATGTGGAATCCGCCTCTGGTGCTCGGCGGCTAAGCCTCCAATCCAAGTAGCTGCCCGGATTTGGAGACGGTATACTCCCCATGTGAGTATGACACAGGGAATCCCCCATGTGAGATGTTCCAATTATTTTATTATCCTCCCATATAGGATACAATATCATATGAACCACATCGGCAACTACAGTTTCCAGCGATGAGCCCTTTCACTTAAATGCCTTCTTCGGGCGTCCATCTTTTTCATGAAAATCAACGCATTCAAACTTTGTTCAAATCAATCTCATGTCATACTTTGTAGGGTATCGTCATACCCGACTTGTAAGTCATCAGTATCATATCATTCTCTTTATTAAATCATCATATGTAACATATTTCAACATGAACTAAACAACCATCTCTTTGAAAGTCAAAAACCATATCCAAATCATGACATTTTTAAGACATTTCATGACATGCATTTCAAGATGATTTCAAATGATTCATATCATGTGAAAACTTACAAAAATATCATATCAAGAGAGGGGTTTCATGTAAATAATGCTCTCAATTTATCATCATTATGAAACACATGCATATCCATATATAATATATCAAATCACATTGGAATTAGGCCTAAAGACTAAATCAATATCATAAAACGTTTAAAACATAATAATATTCGTAATTTCAAAAACCCCATTTTGAAAACATGAATTTTTAAAGCCCATGATAATTTTGAGATAACCCCACGTACCTCTAGATACGAAGATTGTAGGTGCTTCTCGAAGCCTACGTTGAGAGGATTCCAAATATGCAGTTAGTTCCTAAAACCCCAGGTTGAATCTCGAGTTGCTTGGGTTTTTTTTTTTTTTTTTGAAACCCTAAGGAGAATCCTTGAGCACTTTTGATGAATGAAGGTGTATTTTGGGGTCTTTGGAACTGAATTTCATATTTAGGGCTAAGTAAGGATGGAAAAGGACCATTTTTCCCCAAAACTGGAGTGTTTAAGTCACTTGAAACCTTTACAAGGTGCCGCCTATGCCATCGCCTTTGTTTACATAGGTGTCGCGAAGGATATCGCCTATGCTTTCCATTGGCCATGTGCGATTGGTTAGGTGACGTATATTACTTTGAAAGGCCATAACTTCTTGCTCGGGTGCCGGATTTTCACAAAATTGGTATCGTTGGAAAGCTAACTCAAAAACCTATCATTTTAAACATAGTAGGCTTTCTAATTCAACATATAAAAAGAGTCATGGTCTATATAAGTTGACACAAATTATAATACTCACTTAATCTTAATCTGTCTAAGTAGTTTTCAACTCGTCCTTGAGTAAAATGACCCCTATGGTCTAAATTCAAGCTTGAATGGATTCACATGCTACACAAATAATTAACATGCCGTATTGGCATAGGATATATGGCTTCGGGATTTATAAACACATCGGAATCATGGTCTATATTGTAGCCCAAAATACGGGGCGTTACACTGATATAGAAGATTTCATGTTTCGAAACTCAAGTCAAAATCATGCAAAAACTTCATCAACATATGGTAGTCTAGTGCCTTTAGCAAATCCATGCACTCTTTCATTACATGCATTATGAACATTAAACATTCATGCTAGATTCCCTCTTTAGTGATTTTAAAACCACCTTTAAATCATAACAAGAGTTCAATCATTTCATATAGTTCTTTTCAAGGATGCATTGCAAAACAATTCATATGCTATGAGAAATCTGAACAAAAAAATCATAATAAGAGGAAATTCACTGAAAATCATGCTTTCAACAAGAATTCATTCTTAAATACATGGTTTCATACATTCATATTCTCAAATCACTTTGGGAAAGGTCAAAAGACCAAAACAATGATGTTAAAACATTTAATACATGAATATATACATAGATTCAAAAACCCCATTCTAAAACATGATTTTTCTATGTCCATGAGAATTTCGGAAAACCGCGCGTACCTCTATTTCGGAAAATAATGGGTGCTTCTTGAAGCCTGTGGATTGGGGATTCCGAATCTCTAATCAATTTTGAAAACCCATGGTTGAGTCTTGATTTATTTGGATTTTTAGTTTGAACCCTTGGGAGTGTTCTTGAGAATTTTTAGATGAATGTGGATGTATTTTGGAGAATTGGGGACAGAATTTCGTGTTTATGGCTGAATAAGGGTGGGAAAAGGACCAATTTGCCCCAAAAACGGAGTGTTTAAGTCACTTGAAACCATAAGATATGCGCCGCATATGATATCACCTATATTTACATAGGCACCACATATGATATTGCCTATATTTACATAGGCGTCGCATATGATATCGTCTATATTTACATAGGTGCCGCATATGCTTTTCAGTGGCCATGTGCGATTGGTTAGGCGACGCATACTACTTTGAAAGGCCATAACTTCTTGCTCGAGTGTCGGATTTTAGAAAAATTGGTATCGTTGGAAATTTAACTCGAAGACCTATCATTTGACACATAGTAGGTTCTTTAATTCGACATACACAGAGAGTTATGGTCGATGGAAGATGATACAAATTACAATGTCCACTAAAACTTAATCGATCGAAATAGTTTCAATTCGTCCTTGAGTTGAAGGACCTCTATGGTCTAAATTCATGCTCAATTGGATTCACATACTATATAAACATGCCAAATTGGTATAGGATTTAAGTCTTTGGGATTATCAACGCATCAGAGTGATGGTTTTAATTCTAGCTCGAAATGCGGGGTGTTACATTTTATTTTCGAATAACATAAACCAATGTTTTGGACTTCAACTCCTGAATTTTGCCACTGGAAGAGTTATTGCTCAAGTCTAAATAGGTTAGTGATAGGAGGGAGAATATCCAAGAAGGTATAGTCCCATTCAAGTAGTTTGATGACAAGGAGAGTATGTAATACCCCATAAAATTCTAATCCTAAATCAGCTCCTTGAGGCTTAATAAGAAAATCCAACACTTAGAAGAATTTTTGCTAAGTGTTGAAAATACTTAGTTTCATTTTATACCTCCGAACTTCGGGGATTTATTTGACGACCTTCCCGACCTCCGTTTTTGGATTTTTCAAGTTGCGTTGCGATGTGGAAAGGTCGTAGTACACCCTGAGTGAGTTTGGAAATTTTTGGAGAAGCGTAAGGGAACTTTTGTGTGCCCAAAACAGTAGCTACGAGCGATAAGACCCGTGTGTCCTGGCAAGTCCACTGCTTGCCCAGTTTTCAGCATTTCAGGGTCAACTTGAAACGATCATAACTTCTTAAATATTTTGAACTGGGAGAGCTTCTATATATCAATCGAAATATCATTGAGTCCTCTTTCCAATGAAATTGGTTTCATTCAATTTGAACATCTGAGTAAAGAGTTATGATCAATTTACTTCACCCTATCAGCCTGAAAAAAACAGAGGACACCTGCGTCTTTTTCTCTTTCTCCAGGGGTATTTTAGTCTTTCCAACCTCTATGTATATACCCAAAAACACAAGAATCAGTCATAATTTAGCAAAATATGCTTGTTTTCTCTCAAAATTCATCAAGAACAAGTATAGGGTTTTCATAGGAGCTTCAAGAATCAAGGAATTTCACCGTTAATCTTCAAGAATCTTTCATCTAAGGTATGTATACTGTTGATTCATGGATGTCTTTCATACATGAAGCTTAAAAACCCTCTTTCAAATTTATAAATAATGATATTTATGTTGTAGGTTGATTATAACCATGTTGTTGATGTAAATTAAATTTTAATTCCATGAGTTATCTCAAGAAATCATGAAAACTAATTTATTTTGTAGTATTATTCATATGAACTTTATGTTGAGTTCTTGAAATTTCAAGTTGGACGTTGATGATCATGTTGTTGGTATTGGATGATTCCCAAATTGGAATATTTAAGTGATTTTATGAAACATGTTAGTATATAAGTTGAAATCCATAAATTTGGTGGTTTAAGATTTATTGAATTGATGATTTTACCTATGTCTAAAATTTTACATGTAAGGTGTTTGATAATATGCCTAAGAAACTAGAAATCATGTAATATAGCTAAATTGTGACTAAGTGATGGATTCATGACACACCTCTATGTCGAAATGGTTTCCATGCTATGAAGGTGTCTTGTAAACATTGTTGGGTTGTTCATGAACTAGCTCTATGAATTTATGCCATGTCTATTTGCAATCCCATTTATGTACAAGATTATGATAACCATGTATGTTATGAAATTCCCCAAGTCATGGTATTGTGGATTGTTGATGTTGGTCATGTATTCAAGAAAGTCATGCTTTGTCAGTTTCCTTCTATCAAGTCCTGGGGGTACTTGTACCCAAAAAATATAGTTATGTGCCTAGAGCCATGTCATATTTCCATGATATCCTCAGTCAAGCCACGTTCAGTAGAATTCAGTCAGTCATATGACTTAGGAAAAAATAAATCTCAGTAATCTTCTGAACTCAGTCAGTAAAAAGAATTCAATAACATTCTGTTAGACAACGGAATTTAGTAAACTTAGTCCATGTATAGTTCAGTTTATTATGTTCAATGTCTGTTCAGATGAGAGTAGTAATTAGCACCGAGTGAACCCAAGGATGGGAACTCACCTGCCAGTAGAGGGTGTGATTCTTAAAAGCAATCCTTGCATTCCAGAACTACGTAGCCAGCGTAGGTTGAGACCTCAATACCTGTCAGTTGAGGGTAGATGAGGTGGCTTAACCTGTCAGATGAGGGTTCCTACCATTCTCATTAGAGTACCTGCCAGATGAGGGTCACTCACAGTTTGTCCTTACCAGTGGCACAGTATTGAAACCCTTTCAGTCAGGATACAGATTGGACCTCAGCTCAGCTATAATAGAAATATATGGGGCATGTCGATTAGATAACTACTTCGCACAGTTTCAGTATCAGTCGCAGTAAAAGAACTCAAATAGTTCTTCAACATATCAGGACTGACAGATACAATCAATTGAGATAAAGTATGGAACTCAGCTAGTTCCATCAGATTCAGGACTGTCAGATACAGTCATTCATGCTATCAGTTATCAAAACTCTTGTTATCAAATATATCAGTTATCAAAATTCAGTTATCAGTCATGATATGTTATCAGTAAATACATGTCATCAGTATTCATACCCAGTAGTTATGTCATCAGAACACTCAGTCATGCACTCATGAATCAATTACACATGCATCAGATATGCATGTCCAGTATAATATAAATTTAGCTTAATAGTAATGAAATCACGTTTCAGTCATTCATGTTCAACTTATTAATTTCTTCCCTCTCAGTCAGTCTCATTCGAGGACGAATGTTCCCAAGGGGGAGATATTGTAATACCCCATAAAATTCTAAGCCTAACTCAGCTCCTTGAGGCTTAATAAGAAAATACAACACTTAGAAGAATTTTCGCTAAGTGTTGAAAACACTTAGTTTCATTTTATACCTCCAAACTTCGGGGATTTATTTGACGACCTTCCCGACCTCCGTTTTTGGATTTTCAAGTTGCGTTGTGATGGGGAAAGGTCGTACTATACCCCGGATTATTTTTGGAATTTTTGGAGTAGCGTAAGGGAACTTTTGTCAACCCAAAACTGTAGCTACGGGCGATAAGGCCCGCGTCGCCTGGCAACTCCACTGCTTGCCCAGTTTTCAGCATTTCAGGATCAACTTCAAATGATCATAACTTCTTGAATATTTTGAACTGGGAGAGATTCTATATATCAATCGAAAGATCTTTGAGTCCTCTTTCTAATGCAATTGGTTTCATTCAATTTGAACATCTGAGTAAAGAGTTATGATCAATTTATTTCGACCTATCAGCCTGAAAACAACAGAGGACACCTACGTCTTTCTCTCTTTCTCCAGGGGTATTTTAGTCTTTCTTACCTCTATATATACACAAAAACACAAGAATCAGTCATAATTTAGAAACATATGCTTGTTTTCTCTCAAAATTTATCAAGAACAAGTATAGGGTTTTCATAGGAGCTTCAAGAATCAAGGAATTTCATCGTTAATCTTCAAGAATCTTTCATCTAAGGTATGTATATTGTTGATTCATGGATTCCTTTCATCCATGAAGCTCCAAAACCCTATTTAAAATTTATAAATAATGATATTTATGTTGTGGGTAGATTATAACCATGTTGTTGATGTAAATTAAATTTTAATTCCATGAGTTATCTCAAGAAATCATGAAAACTAATTTATTTTGTAGTATTATTCATATGAACTTTATGTTGAGTTCTTGAAATTTCAAGTTGGACGTTGATGATCATGTTGTTGGTGTTGGATGATTCCCAAGTTGGAATCTTTAAGTGATTTTATGAAACATGTTAGTATATAAGTTGAAATCCATAAATTTGGTGGTTTATGATTTGTTGAATTGATGATTTTACCTATGTCTAAAATTGTACATGTAAGGTGTTTGATAATATGCCTAAGAAACTAGAAATCATGTAATATAGCTAAATTGTGACTAAATGATGGATTCATGATACACCTCTATGTCCAAATGGTTTCCATGCTATGAAGGTGTCTTGTAAACCTTGTTGGGTTGTTAATGAACTAGCTCTATGAATTTATGCCATGTCTATTTGCAATCCCATTTATGTACAAGATTATGATAACCATGTAAGTTATGAAATTCCCCAAGTCATGGTATTGTGGATTGTGGATGTTGGTCATGTATTCAAGAAAGACATGCTTTGTCAGTTTCCTTCTATCAAGTCCTGGGGGTACTTGTACCCAAAAAATATAGTTGTGTGCCTACAGACATGTCATATTTTCACGATATCCTTAGTCAAGCCACGTTCAGTAGAATTCAGTCAGTCATGTGACTCAGGAAAAAAAAATCTTAGTAATCTCATGAACTCAGTCAGTAAAAAGAATTCAATAACAGTTCGTCAGACAATGGAATTCAGTAAACTCAGTCCATGTACGGTTCAGTTTATTATGTTCAGTGTCTGTTCAAATGGGAGTAGTAATTAGCACCGAGTTAACTTAAGGATGGGAACTCACCTGTCAGTAGAGGGTGTGTTTCTTAGAAGCAATCCTTGCGTTCTAGAACTACGTAGCCAGCATAGGTTGAGACATCAATACCTGTCAATTGAGGGTAGATGAGGTGGCTTAACCTATCAGTTGAGGGTTCCCACCATTATCATTAGAGTACCTGCCAAATAAGGGTCACTCGCAGTTTGTCCTTACTAGTGGCGCGGTATTGACACCCTTCCAGTCCTGGTATAGATTGGACCCCAGATCAGCTATAATAGCAATATATGGGGCATGTCAGTTAGATAACTACTTCCCATAGTTTCAGTATCAGTCTCAGTAAAATAACTCAGATAGTTCTTCAGCATATCTGGACTGACAGATACAGTCAACTCAAATATAGTACAAAACTTAGCTAGTTCCATCAGATTCAGGACTGTCAGATATAGTCATTCATGCTATCAGTTATCAAAACTCATGTTATCAAATATATTAGTTATCAAAATTCAGTTATCAGTCATGATATGTTATCAGAAAATACATGCCATCAGTATTCATACTCAGTAGTCATGTTATCACGAACTCAATTTCAGGACTGTTATATACGATCAATTAGATCAGTTCTTCATAATCAGAACTATCAGAAACAGACATTTTCTTTATCAGTAATATAACATTAGTTCCTCTTTATTCAATAAACTCAGTTGTCAATAAATCAGTACACAGAATTTAGTATCCAGTACTAGTATAGTTTCAGTTACAGTTATTATGTATTCATGCATGTATTCTCACGTTCATGTTAGTCAGTATTGTTCATACATATGAACCCCATGCATTCAACCTACCTCACTTTCATACCAGTACATTCAAAGTACTGACGCATACTTTTCTCATGCTATGGTGTCTTATACCATAGGTTTGGACGCACTGGATCCAGAGCTCCCTTAGTAATTTCAGAGTCAGCCAGCAGTAGTAATTAACAGTGATTCCTCATCCTTCGAGGACAATTATGTTATTATTCATATCACTATTTCAGTTTTCAGTTTATTTCAGTAGACGGAGTTAGTTGGGAACATGTCCCCTCAACTCCTTATTCAGTTCAGTTTAGAGGTTTTCAGACTATGGCATGTCAGACAATTATTTCAAATTTATGTCGGTATTGTTATACCATTTTTAGATATTATTTTATCAGATGTTTATTCAGATTTGAACCTTATGGCCTTACAGTATTATGTTTTTACATATTTTACAGTATGGTTATTCAGTGCTCAGGTATAGATATAAGTCATAGGTTAGCTTGTGGTCCTTCGGGGTCATGGGCACTGTGTAGCATTTCGGTTCAGAAAATTGGGGCGTTACAGAGTAATTGTAGGTTTTGGAGTCCACCTAGGTTAGATGGAATTGAACCAATTAGGGAATTGTATGATAAATCAAGGTGTTGTAAGTTGGAAAGGTGGAAAACTCTTTCGGGAAATACCCTACGTAACTGTGTACGTGAAAGCCGTAGATATGTTAAATAAGAAGAGAAATTCAGAGGATTGGTGGAAGAGATGTTCACAGAGTCAAGGTCAAGCACTCTTAATTGGGTCAAGTTCTTAAGGAGCAGTTCAAAGTTGTTAGGCCCAAGAGTAAGCCCATACGGGACATCAGTCCGTATACCAAGACCTTGTAATTTAGAAAGGTGAGAGATTTCTGCTAGGATTACACCTGCAAAACCTGAACGCCACAAATTAAGATCTGTCAAGCTAGATAACTCACCAATTTTAGGTGAAATGGGCGACCCGTAAAAATCATTAAAAAACAAATCAAGCCGTTTGAGACTGGAGAGCTGAAACAGGATACTGTTGGAATGAAATTTTCCTTGAAGTTCGCTGCAAAACAGGTCAAGCTCAACCACTTGTCCCGCCGTCTCCTCACAATGAACCCATCCCATGAGCAACAATTTGTGCTCTTGTTCCATGAAAGAGTTCTCGGTTTACGAGGGCCACAGTTATCAGAAGCATTAGGATAGATGGTAAACATTTGCTTGAATTGAAGAAGGGAAAGAGCTTGATGTTTGGGGCACAAATGAGGTAAGGATGAGAAAGCAAGTTGACAAAGAAAGGGATACAGCATAAAAAATAGTACAAGTTTTACACAATCCATTGCTGCACTAAAATGAACAAAACTAATTAAGTTGGTAGAGAAGAAATAGAGAAATGTTTGCTTTGTGTGTCTCTATTCAATAATTTTGATGAGGTATATATAGTAGAAATTAAGCAAAGAAAAAATCTACTACTATTGCTTTGGTGTAAGCAAATCCACGAAGGTCACCAAGTCATTTTCGGTGAATAGTTTTATATCAAAAAAAATAACTGTAATCATCTCAACATGTACATACGATTAAATCTTTCTTCACTAGTATATACCATATTAACTGCAAGACATTTTCCTCTAACTTTGTAGAATTATTACTGAAATGAAATGGGCTAATACGGAGTGAAATGAATAGTGAGGATTCATATAGCTTACCCAGACTAGCTTGCAGTTGAAGCTTAGTTATTGCAATTTCGAAGAATAAAAAGAAGTAGACCCTGCTAATGCAAGATGCTTTATGTAGTTTTTTTTAAAAAGGAAGAAAAGTTTGACGAAGACAACTCGAGTTTGATGGTACCAATTTTCCAAGACTTTCAGTTTCTTAAAGGAGAAAGAAAAGTCTTATGCTTTGTTGAATCAATTTCAATAGTCACATAAATATAAATATTACACATTTTTTAAAAACTACAAGCTTCAAAAAAATTATAGCCACAAAAAATTATGACATGTCAAAATCACAAATTATAAAAATATTTATTTCATTATTAAATTTCATAGTAAATAAAATTATTCCATGTAAATTAAAATTAAAAAGTATTTAAGAAAGAATCGAACTATAAAGATCTATTACATGCTGTTTGCGCGAGGCTATTTCTACGACTTGAAATCGTGAAGTCCTAGTCCCATGCAACAACTTGACCGTCTACTTCAAAATTCTTCCTCTCATCTTAAAAAAAAAAATAAAAAACCAATTAAAATAACGGTGGAGTAATAAGTATTCTTTTTAATTAAAAATTCCACATGTCTTTCCTCTTGTTCACACAAAAAAGAAAGGTAGAGCAGTTTGGTGTATTAAACCTCTCATTTTTATACGGAATTTAAGAAAGGATCATATTATAAGAATCTATTATAGACGGCTTATTTTGTATTTTCGCGAGAGTCTATTTTCACGACTTAAACTCGTGACCTCCTATTCACATGCAACAACTTTACCCGTTACCTCAAAACTCTCCTTCTCACCTTAAAAAAATAAAAATAAAATCCCAATGAAAATAACAATAGAGTGATAAGTATTCTTTTTTAGTTAAGAATTTCGAATTCGAGTCTTGCTAGATATAGAGTCATCTTTATTAGAAAACATTTTCTTGGTAGGTTTTTAAGAAAATTAATTTTCTGAAAGTAGTCCAGACCAAATTGTTACGCACTATTAAGCTTATTTATCAAGCTGAAAAATTCACTTTGAATATGATCTCTAACGGAAGGAAACAACTATATGATCAACAGAAATTCCAATAGGAAAAAGAAAAGTGAAGGGCAGCCTTGGAAACGATCGAGTCATGGAAGCAGTCACTAGTTTTGGCATTAGATTAAGTTGTCTACATCACACTCTTTGGGACGGGGACCTTCTCCGGACCCTGCTAAGGCAAGATGCTTTGTGCTCTTTTTTAGGAGAAAGAAAAGTCTATGAGCGTGATAATTGGTGTATAGATCTTGACTAAACATATCAACAACCAGGAAGAGAAAATTTTAATGAAAAAAATAATTGACTTGCTTGAGTGGATCTCTACGTAAAATAGTTCTTGTTGAGTTACTTTGGGAGTAAAAGACAAAGTTAAGTGACTTTCTGAGATAAAAGTCCTTAATAGCATGAAGTAATGTATTGGAAAAAAGAATCTCAAGTCAATGCACGAATCGTTGCCCAAAAATCAAAGAATGCTGGAAAATATCAAAAATTTCAAGTTCTCAGGTCAAGTCATTGAATAGAAAGGTCCACGCTCAATACAATGTTGTTTGATAATTTTCTATCAAAAACGTCACAGTTCCAAGTCTCTGCAAGTATTCCAGACCCAATTGTCACGTACTATAATCAATTGACATCAATTTTGATTTTTAGTGGGGAGAGAAAGACTCTGACGAAGTCATTCAGGTCAAGAATTGGAAAAAAGAAACGAGTTTGATGGAATCAATTTTCCATCAATTTTCTCTGCAAAATGAAGAGAGAATAGACTTGTGTTCAGTTGATGTGTTATTAATAATTTCAATTTAATATGTCATGTTCTTAAAGCTGGAAAACTAAACAGATCATGCTTGAACCTGTTCAATGTTTGTTAATTACTTTTACAGATACATATTTACTGGTGAAAGGTAACACGTATTCAATACACAAGTTAGCTTGAACACCACTGTTATTGAAAAAAAAATGCGATCAAAACGGAGAAATTAGATAATATATGCTCTAAGTTTGTATGTGTTTGAACTTTTTATTCAAAGTTTAGAAGGTGTCATTCTCTAAGTCATTGCTCAAGTCTTTAGTCTTGCCAAGGAAAATGCCAGTTGGGTCTATTTTGTCTAAGAAAATAAACTATTTTGTTTTTGCTTTGTATGTGTACGTTTTCTTTTTAAATAAAATAAAACTGTCAAAACAAAAAAAGAATTTCTAGTATTTGAAATCGCCTATATAAATTTTTACTAGACATGTTCAACTATACAAATCGTCTCAGGCCTGAAATGTGAGGATTCATAATATATTTGTGTTTCGTGTGTCTGAGAAAAATGAGTTCAATTGAACTCGTTGTTAATGGGCTACAAATCCCTCAAAATCAAAAAATAAAGAGCGGAGGAAATTAAGCAAAGAAAGATAATGAATTTTGAGTGAGAAATATGTTATATTTTCCAAGTCTTGCTGTAGAAATTTCAAAGAAAACTACATCACACAAATTCATTCAATTTAATGTAAAATTTCGAAGCTTGCAAAAGAAACAAAAGTAAACTGCTTTTTAGTTCATGAACCGGCATATCCTTATACTTGATTAGACATCTATTTATGTGAACCTATTTTATTAAAAAAGAATACTTTATTGGATCAATAATTGATCTAGTCAAGTATATTTAAGTAGCCAAAAGAGTAGAGAATGTCATTCTCAAACATTAGATACGACTAAGTCATATAAGATGAGATTGATGGAAATATGTATGAGCCGCGATAGAATGCCTCGGTGATATGCCAGTTGGGTGTATGAGCAAAGTCCCAAATATGTGACTTGCCTGAAGATGTTATTCAGCATAGTATCTCATCTAGAGACTACTGCATATGTTAATTGATTGATAGTGTAACAGGCGATGATCATGCTAATAGCTAAGTCAACTCAAAAGAATCTGCATAATTCTTTTTAATGTATATTTAACAGATATTGAATCCCCTGGATTAATTTCTCTGTGTGCTTATTGTTGGTGATCATAAAATGGTTCACTGTTACTTTAGATTAGTACTGTTACATTGGTTTCATTTTGCCTTGTAGATTACAGTTAGCTGTAACTTTGATGGTTAGTTAGTGAGTGGAGTGAGCTCAATGAGCTGTCAATTAGTTGGTTAGTTAGTGAGTGGAGTGAGCTCAATGAGCTGTCAATTAGTTGGTTAGTTAGATATTTTGTATCACTTTCACAGCCTATATAAGGCACCACATCTCACAAATCTCAGATTGTAACACAAGTTTAAGAAGCAGTTATAATTTTTTATTCTTCTTCTCCTCTTCTTAGCTCCATCAATGGAGTCTTAGCAAGTATTTTCACATTTATTTTCTTATTTTTCAAATCTCCCTAGTTAAAATCCCATCTCCACCACTATCAGGAATAGGACGTACCACACAAACTTAATTGGTTAGGATAAGATTATTACTTGGTGTATAGACCTTGACAATAACTTTACAAGTGTGCAAACTCTACTATGCTTAATCTGTAGCATGCATACATCGCCTTACATATTTTGCAGGAGCCCAGACATGGAACAACTGTTGGAAGACAGTTCAGTTCCAGCTAGACATATAGAAAGAAACTTAACACTGATGGCTCTTCCCTCTATAACCATGGGGTAGGGATCGGAGAATGGGTTATCGGATGTATGTGGGACATGCTTAACGCAACTAAGAACATAATCAAGTTACTAGTTAATCATCTTAGCTAGTTTCATTGTCTGGTTTATATATTTGTGAAGTCAATTTTAGGCAAAAATTTTGCTTCTAGTTTTGTTGTGTTTGTAACTTCTCGATTTAGTTAATGATATGTGAAATACTGCAATTTTGCATCTACTTTAATCATGACAATATAAATCGTTATATTCATCGAGTGTTTCCCACATTCGTTAGTTATGAAGGACAACATGTTGATGTGCAAGTTGTGGTCATGAACAAATTAAATGGGAGAAGCAAAGAAAAAAATGATGTCTTTATTCATAGAGTAACAAACACTTTGGAAAAAATCACAATCTATGAAATGTTGTGATTTCCTCAGTTGGATGTCTTGTGTAATTCATACCCAAGATTCATGGATCCCTATTACCGCTAGAATTTCTTTAGAGAATTGCGCTGAAGAGATACTCCAATTAAGTATGAGGGTGTAGTATAATTCAGTCTGTATGGCCAATAAGTCAGTTTAGCAGTCAGATTCGCATGACTTGTTTTCTCGTCTTTGCACTTATTAATGCTACCCAAAATCTCAGACATTCTACTATTCCAAGATAGAGTATACTAGTAATTGCGAGTATAGATCATTTCATGCATCATGCATTAGATTCAGATTCCATAGGTTCAGTTATGATTCAATTTGTAGGTGCTCTGTGCATCACCTCAGTTCCCCGAGTATCTTAGTGAATTGAGCATTCATAGAAGGACATAGGATCCCAAGGGGGAGATACTTCATTTAGTTGTATGCATAGATTCTTTTTACAAGCTCCGCACCAGTTATCATGGAGTATTCATTCATACGTTCATACGTCAGTTCGGTCAGATATGCATGTATTAGAAATGTATGTCCAATAGAAAAAGTTTAGCTAAATAATGTGTTCAGTTCTACGTTCATCAAAACAACTCAGTAACAAATCCATGCATCAGGTATGCATGTTTATTATGAGAATTCAGCTTATGAGTAGCTTCAGTCGTGTATTCCATGCACAGATATGCATGTCCGGTATAAGAATTCAGAACATCAGTAGTTCCAGCCATATAGTTATGTTTCAGATCAGTGTATTCTTTATTAGAGGACATGTCTTGTCCGCGTTATTCCATACCTCTAAGCTTCAATATGTTCCTACCCGTCATTCGAGCACGAATGATCCCAAGGGGGAGATAATGTAATGCCCCGCATTTTGGGCTACAATATAGACCATGATTTCGATGCATTAATAATCCAGAAGCCATAAATCATATGTCAATATGGCATGTTAATTATTTGCATAGTATGTGAATCCATTCAAGCTTGAATTTAGACCATAGAGGTCCTTCAACTCAAGGATGAGTTGAAACTATTTCGATCGATTAAGTTTTAGTGGATATTATACTTTGTGTCAGATTCCATCGACCATAACTCTCTGTATATGTCGAATTATAGAGCCTACTATGTGTCAAATAATAGGTCTTTGAGTTAGTTTTCCAACGATACCAATTTTGCTAAAATTCGGCACCCGAGCAAGAAGTTATGGCCTTTCAAAGTAGTAGGCGGCGCCTATGTAAACATACGTGCCGCCTATGTAAACATAGGCGATAGCATAGGTGGCGCCTATGTAAACATCGGCAATAGCATAGGCAGCACCTATGTAAAGGTTTCAAGTGACTTAAACACTCCGTTTTTGGGGCAAAATGGTCCTTTTCCACCCTTACTTCACCCTAAACACAAAATTCAGTTCCCAAAGACCCCAAAATACACCTTCATTCATCAAAATTATTCAAGAACTCTCTCTATGGTTTCAAAATAAAAACCCAAGCAACTCAAGATTCAACCGTTAGTTTTAAAAACTAATTGCATATTTGGAATCCTCTCAACATAGGCTTCAAGAAGCACCTAATATCCATAGTAATCGAGGTACGTGGGGTTATCCAAAAATCTCATGGGTGTAGTTTTATTAACCTGCATGCTTTTAAATGAGGGTTTTCAAAAATACTAATAACTTGCTCTTATTATGATTTCTAAGTTGTTGTTTTTTAAGGTCATGGGAATTGTTTGCCTATATACTTCAATGGTTGAAACTATGCTTATGTGATTTGAGATTTTCCATGGAAGTTTGATAAATATGAATGATAAATTGCTTTCAAATTCCCATGATAATGTTTTGATACCCCATATTATATTGTGACCAACAAAAGAGAGCATGAATTTGAAATAATTATTGTCCACTACTTGTAAATGATGAAAATATCTTGATTTTTACATGATTATGCATATGTTGATGTGATATTGATGACTTGCAAGTCGGGTATGATGATACCCTACAAATAAGATATGTGATTGAATCAGATGAAACTTGAATGCATTGATTTTACATGAGATAGGTGGATGCCCGAAGAAGGCGTTTGAGTGTAAGGGATCATCACTGGAAATTGTGTTTGCCGACATGAGAATTTGGTACCCTGCTTTGTGATCTTGTGTACCTGACTTTATGTCATTCCCAAATTGGGACTATGGTTAGGAGCCCTGCTTTGTGATCTTGTGCACTACCATTGGGTCGAGACACCCTGCTGTGTGATCTTGTGTGTTCTCCCCTCACGTATACTCTAATCTGGGCGGCAACCGAGGTTTGACAGTTGGTGTAAATTTAATATGTAGGGTATTCCACCTAGCTCAGTTGCATTACATTGTTGTTGAAAAACAATTTCATTATGCCCATGTGTTTTCAAGTAATTTGATATGAAATTTCTTTATAATGGCTCTCAACTATATTTTATTAAAATATTATGTTTTGTTTTGATATCTCTGCATACCAGTACTTTTGTATTTACCCCCTTCCCTCTCAGGTTCGGAGGCACAGTTTAGAGGTCCAGAAAATCAGTAAATTTCCTCAGACAGATTCACAGAGTCACTTGGTGAGCCTTCTATATTTCGAAAGGACTGATATCTATCAGTTTTATTTATTATTTATTAGTTTTGGGTCTACTGGGGGCCTTGTCCCGGTTTTCAGATAGATATTTATTTCAGTCATGTAGTAGAGATTTTTTAGACATTATAGAGATGTTGTGTTGACATTTTGGGACATTATTCCCCATTATTGCTTTCATATGATTCCTGACCATGTTTCCATAATATTGTTTATCTTCCGCATTTTTTATTTTATCATATGAATTATGAGCATGACTACCAGACAGATAGGGGTGTTTTGGGCCTTTATGGTTCGGGATACTCATCACGGCCAGGGCCCTGATTCGGGTCGTGACAAGATACTTGTCCTATTTCCATTCCGCCATATAGAATGGCTCCTGCAGAACTAAAAAAGTTGAAAGAATAGTTAACAGATCTCCTAGCTAAGGGTTTTATACGCCCCAATATGTCTCCTTGGGGCGCGCCTATACTTTTCGTGCGAAAGAAAGATGGTTCCCTTCGTATTTACATTGATTACCGTCAACTGAATAAGGTCATGATTAAAAATAAATATCCTCTTCTTAGGATTGACCTTCGTTTTGGGTTATCATAAATTGAAAGTTAGGGAGTCAGACATACCCAAGATATCCTTTCGAACCCGATATGGTCACTACGAATTTCTAGTCATGTCGTTCGGGTTGATTAACGCCCCTGCAGCCTTCATGGATCTTATGAATAGAGTATTCCGTCAGTTTCTTAACTTGTTCTTCATTGTATTTATTGATGATATCCTGATCTATTCTAAGAGTAAAGAGGAACATGCCAATCACCTCCGAATTATTCTTCAGACCCTTAAGGATTATCATCTGTATGCCAAATTTTCTAAGTGTGAATTCTGGTTAGATGCTATTGCCTTCTTAGGGCATATTGTTTCCAATGACGGAATAAGAGTGGATCCACAGAAAGTTGAAGCAGTGAGAAAATGGCACAGACCCACGACTCCAACCTATATTCAGAGCTTCTTGGATTTGGCAGGGTATTGCAGATGGTTCGTAGAGATTTTTTCTTCCATAGCTGCTCCACTCACTAAATTGAATCAGAAAAAGGTAAAGTTTGTGTGGTCTGATCTGTGGGAGAATAGTTTTGAGAAGTTAAAAGACAAACTGACCACTGCTCCTATTTTGACCCTTTCTGAGGGTGTAGATGGCTTTGTGGTATACTGTGATGCATCCTGTGTCGGACTTGGTTGTGTGTTGATGCAGTATGGTAAGGTAGTGGCTTATGTATCTAGGCAGTTAAAAGTGCACGAGCGGAACTACCCCACCCATGATTTGGAGTTAGCGGCTGTGGTGTTTGCACTTAAGATTTGGCGGCACTACTTGTACGGTGTTCACGTTGATATCTTCACTGACCACAAGAGTCTGCAGTATGTTTTCTCACAGAAAGAATTGAATGTTCATGAGTTAGATAAGTCATCCGTTTGTGCTGATGTTAAGGAGAAGCAGGTTGAAGATCCCATCTTGATGCAAATCAAGAAAGATGTGGGTCAATAAAAGGTTATGTCATTTGAAATTAATGGTGATGGTATTCTGAGATTTCAGGGTAGGTTGTGCATTCCGAATGTTGATGGACTACAGGAAAGAATCCTTCATAAGGCTCACACTTCGAGGTATGTCATTCACCCAGGCTCTACTAAGATTTACCATGATCTGAAAACCTTGTATTGGTGGAATAACATGAAATGTGATGTAGCTGATTTCGTGTCCAAGTGTTTAAACTATCAACAAGTGAGGTAGAACACATGAGGCTAGGTGGTACTTTCCAAGAGATATCCCTGCCTTTATGGAAGTGGGAGATGATAAACATGGACTTCATTACAGGACTTCCAAGATCCCGAAACCAGTATGATTCTATATGGATGATCGTAGATCGGTTGACAAAGTCAGCCCACTTTTTACTGTGAGGACTAATTATTCGGGAGAGGGTTATGCTAAGATTTACATTGAGGAGATAGTTCGGTTGCATGGGACACCAATGTCCATTATATCCGATAGAGGTGCACAGTTTTCATTTCAGTTCTGGAGATCTTTTCAGAAGGGTTTAGGTACACAAGTGAATTTGAGCACAACTTTCCACCCTAAGACGGATGGGCAAGCTGAGCGTACCATTCAGACCCTTTAGGATATATTGAGGGCATGTGCCATTAATTTCAAAGGTAGTTGGGTAGATCACGTTCCACTGGTTGAATTTGCTTACAATAATAGATACCATGCCAACATCAAGATGGCTCCTTTTGAGGCTTTGTATGGGAGAAGATGTAGGTCTCCGATAAGATGGTATGAAGTGGGTGAGACTCAGTTGTATAGGCCTGATCTTGTTCATCAGACGATGGAGAAAGTGAAGATCATTAGAGAACGACTCAAGACTGCTCAGAGTCATCAGAAGTCCTATACCGATGTTCGGAGAAGAGAATTAGAATTTGAAGTTGGTGATTGGGTATTTCTCAAGGTTTCTCCTATGAAAGGAGTTATACGGTTTGGAAAAAGGGGTAAATTGAGCCCTCGCTATATAGGGCCATATCAGATTCTGAGGAAGATTGGTGCAGTTGCTTATGATCTAGAACTGCCTGCAAGTTTGGGTTCCGTTCATCCGGTATTCTATGTATCCATGTTGAAGAAATGGATTGGAGATCATTCTTTGGTATTGCCAGTAGAGGATATCAAAGTGACAGATTCCTAGTCTTACGAAGAAGAGCCCATTGAAATTTTAGATCGCTAAGTTTGAAAGATGAGGAGCAAAGAGATAGCCTCAGTAAAGGTATTGTGAAGGAATCAGAAAGTTGAAGAAGCAACTTGGGAGTCAGAAGATGACATGAGAATTAGATATTCCAATTTGTTTGCTTTGATAGATGATGAGACAGTAGGTACTATTCCTATCTTATCTTTCCTAGTCCTTATTATACTTGAAATCATGCCTGTCTGTGTCCCGCATCATCATTCAAGGACGAATAATCCTAAGGGGTATAATGTAACGCCCCGCATATCGGGCTACAATATAAACCATGATTCCTATGCGTTGATAATCCCAAAGCCATAAATCCTATGCCAATATGGCATGTTAATTATTTGTGTAGTATGTGAATCCATACAAGCTTAAATTTAGACCATAGAGGTCCTTTGACTCAAGGACGAGTTAAAAACTACTTCAATCGATTAAGTTTAAGTGGACATGATAACTTGTGTCAACTTCTATCAACCATGACTCTTTTTATATGTCGAATTAGAGATCCTACTATGTGTAAAATGATAGGTTTTCGAGTTATCTTTCCAACGATACCAATTTTACTAAAATCTGACACCCGAGCAAGAAGTTATGGCCTTTCAAAGTAGTATGTGTCGCCTAACCAATCGCACATGGCCACTGGAAAGCATATGCGATAGCATAGGTGGTGCCTATGTAAACATAGGCGATAGCATAGGTGGCGCCTATGTAAACATAGGCGACATCATATGCGGCGCCTATGTAATGATTTGAAATGACTTAAACACTCCGTTTTTGGGGCAAAATGGTCCTTTCCCACCCTTATTTAGCCATAAACACGAAATTCAGTCCCCAATTCTCTAAAATACATCCACATTCATCTAAAAATTCTCAAGAACACTCCCAAGGGTTTCAAACTAAAAACCCAAATAAATCAAGATCCAACCGTGGATTTTAAAATCGATTAGATATTCGGAATCCCCAATCCATAGGCTTCAAGAAGCACCCATTATTTTCCAAAATAGAGGTACGCGGGGTTTTCCAAAATTCTCATAGGCATAGAAAAATCATGTTTTAGAATGGGGATTTTGAATATATATATATTCATGTATTAAATGTTTTAAAATCATTGTTTTGGTCTTTTGACCTTCCCCAAAGTGATTTTAGAATATGAATGTATGAAACCATGTATTTAAGAATGGATTCTTGTTGAGAACATGATTTTTGGTGAAGTCTCTCTTATTATGAATTTTTTAGATTTCTCATAGCATATGAATTGTTTTGCAATGCATCCTTGGAAACACGAAATCTTCTATATCAGTTGCATGTTTTTGGTGGTCTAAATTATGCTTTAAATGAAAGATTTAGCTTAATGTATTACGGCTTAGAAATCATGACTTGCAAGTCTTGGTATGACGATACCAATTCAGACCAATGCCATATCAGATTCAGACTAATAGACATTTCAGACTATCATGATTTTAGACATTCAGAATGTTGCATGTACAGAAAAGGTTAAAAATGGGCATATAGAGATGTTAGGTGGTTCCCTGAAGAGGGCTTGAGTTCAAGCAACTCATTGCCTAAAATCGTAGTTTGCCGACCCGGGTATATTATTATACGCTGACTTAAGTGTCATGTGGCGTATCAGGAACTCCAACCCTTGCGGCATACTCGAGTTGGAGGATTCCCCGCCGAGTCAATGGCGGATTCTATATCGCCTATGGAATATCAGACTTGTAGGGGATACCACCTAACACAGAAGTAATACACAGATCAGAGTTTGAGAATTATAGACAGCTTACATATTTTCAGAAGATACCCATGTGTTTTCAAAAACTGTTTTATGCATAATGTTTGATGAAAATTATATATATGTTCAATTACTCTATTTTGGATTGCTTCGCGTGCCAGGACAATTGTGCTGACCCCTCCCCCTCCTTCCAGGTTCTGACGCACAGTCAAGGGTCCAGATAAACAGTAGAGATTTCAGATAACAGTCCGTAGTTTGCAGTGGTGAGCCTTCTATGATTCAGAAGGCCTGGTTATTTCATATTACTACTATTAGTTAGGTTTTGGTCTACTGGGGGCCTTGTCCCAGCTTTTAGACAACTTTGATTAGTTCGTGGCAGAGATTTTGCAGACTAAGTCAGACATTATTATTCAGATATATTTTGAATTTCAGTTTTCAGTATTATGATCACATCCAGATTGACCATGTTTCCATATTAGATTTCTCTTTTCGTATTTTCTTTTATCATATGAATTATGTGCATGATTACCAGATAGATAGAGAAGGGTGTTTCGGGCCTTCATGGTTTGGGATGCTCGTCACGGCTAGGGCCTCGGCTCGGGTCGTGACAAAAGATCTCAAACGAAAGCTACAATATAAAGATCTCAAACGAAAGCTGAAATACAAAGATCCTATCACTTCTAATAATTCAATTTTGTTTGGTACTTCCTCAGTTGAAAAATGTCATAATCCCAAATTTCTGCAATTAGTTCAAACCAAATTGTTAATCTTATTTATAAAATAGTACTACTAGATTTAACTATCCTACATAATGCAGTATTTCTTTGTACCCTACCAGACTGTCCGTTTCTTAAAGGACAAAGAAAAGTCTATATTAAGAGTGACAATTGGCGTAGACGACCTTGAATTCTTGAAAAAGTCTTATGCTTTGTGCAATTTTTTTAGATTTAGAATTTTTGTTTTTAATAAAAAAATTCATAATAACAAATTTTAAAGGAAAAAATAATTAAATTGCTTGAGTGACTCTCTAAGTAAAATATTTATAGTTGAGTGGTCATTTGGACTATTATCTCTGATTATAATAAATTTTGATTTTTAGAGGGGAGAGAGACTCTGGCGAAGACGTTAAGTCAAGAATTGGAAAAGAGAAACACCTTGAGTTTGATGGAATAAATTTTCCACGAAATGTACCCTACCAATGGAATACAATTCATGACTCCAGACATGACCCGCTGTTCATATATTTAATACCACTGATTCATTAAGTTCAAGTAGACAAATATTTTGAACCTTAAATCAAGAAAAGAAATATCTACTATGGTTACTTCGGACTAATCAATTCCAAGAAGGGCCACTTAGTCACTTTCTGTCAAATTTTAAGTTGTCAACTACTAAAAAATATTTTTGGACTACTAAATTCTACGATTTATCGTAAATGCAGTAAAAGCCGGATATTGTTTAGACGTGTTCAAGGTACATAGTGCTAATTACTCTAATTCCATTCAACTTCAAATGATAAATAGCAACGTGATAAATTTTTGTTTTAATGATATCACATTGCTTTGTCTCCTGCTGTTCACTTTTCTTAAACTTTGTAAATATTTACTCCTTGATTGTAACAGAAAGTTTGCTGTAATTGGATTTCAGATCACTTGATAGTATGAAGTGAAGTAATGGAGATAAATCAGGTATGAGCCGCGATGGAATGCCTGGGTGATATACCAGTTGGGCTTATCAGCAAAGTCCCAAACATGTGACTCGCCTGAAGATGTTATTCAGCGTAGTATCTTGGCTAGAGACTAATAGCTAAGTCAACCCAAAAGAATAGGCATAATACATTAATCTTTTTAATGTCTATTTAAGATTAATTTCTCTGCGTGTTTATTGTTTTACTTTTCAAATCTCCCAAGTTAAAATCCCATCGCAGCCACTATCAGGAATAGGACATATCGCACAGACTTAATTGGTGAGGATAAGAGTATTACTTGGTGTATATCCCTTGACAGTAACATTACAAGTGTGCTAGCTCTACTATGCTTTTGAATCTGTGTGGTTTGTTTATAACTTTATATATTAAGAATAGGTCGTCATTTTGCTAATGCATGAAGGTTACGATGGAAATCTAGTATGCATACAGCGCCTTACAGAGTGTGCTAGGTCGAGCCAATTTTTCACGAGAATTTACCTGCTGATGGAAGACAATGCAGGAGTCCAGACATGGCATCATGTTCTTCATATATTCAATACTACTGATTCGTTAGGTCCAACTATATTAAACATCTTTTTCTATTTGCAAGGCCTAGCCCACAAGGGAGAAGCAAAGTTTTCTTGCAATTGTTGGTGTGTTAGTCCACAAGTTGATTGTGAGACTGAGTTACTTGATCACGCCATAAATCTGCCACTTCGATCTTACTGGGAGGGCAATGGCGTGATCTACGCTATTCTTTTTGAGACCCCTTCATCCTTTACTTCTCCATTGTTTAAACACGACTTAGAAGGAACTGCAACTCTACATTCAGTTCTTCTTTCCTTGTAAATGTTTTCGTCTTTACGTTCAATAAAATGCCTTTTCTTGAGGGGAACTAGCTTCACGAATTTATGAACTGACATTGTGGTTGAGTCATATTACTCAAGTAATGATTAGGCTAAAATTATTACTACTAAACATATAGAAGTTGGGCTACTGTACAAGAACAACTTTAAATAAATGAAAACAATTCCGGCTGAGTCTCAAATTAAGAAAAAAAATGATGTCTTTATTCATAAAGTAACATACACTTTGCAAAAAATCAAAATCTATGAAAGATGAAGGCTTGTATTTGCATCACCGGCGACATATCAGACTTGAATCCTGCAATTTCCAAAAATGAAGGATTAAGGTTAAGAGCTTTAAGGATGAAACGTAATGTTATGAAGGATAGAGATTAAGTTGAATACCTGCAAGTTACACGCTAATATCTTTTCATTCTCGTAGCAATTATATTTTCAAATTTTACCACCATCCTCGAAAACCATACTGGATAGTGAGTTGACAACATTATGTATATTATGGACAGTCCAATAACCAGACCACAACCGAAACCCATGAGAACCTCTTGCCAACTGATCAAATCTCCTTCTTCTTCTTCATCATCTAGCTCAACTGGAGTTTCCGCTTGCGGTACCCCATCATCTCCACCACAATCTTTTGAGAGTGGCAATCCACGTAGCCCATCATTCCCTTGGTATGAACTGTTCTCAAACGTATTAAATTGTTTTCCTTTGGTGATGTATCCAACAAGATGATTCTGAGAGAGATTTAATACTGCAAGAAATGTGAGGGATGCAAGTTGTTGTGGAATTTCACCGCCTATTTTGTTGGATGAGAGATCCAATGATTCAAGTACAGATAAACGTTGCAGGGATGTTGGTGTAACACCTTCCAAGCCATTATGAGATAGATTCAGCGCACGGAGTCCAACGAGATCTCCAATAATGCTTGAGACATAACCTTCAAATCTATTTCTTGAGAAATTGATAATTATGTTTGTTGTCAGAAAATGAAAAAATTCACGATCCCATCCCTTTGTTGTAACTATCAAAGTATTTGTGTAATAAACAGAATAATAATCAGCTATATACTCTCGGGTTCCACTGTTCTCACCAATGATTTTCATGGCCTGAAAATTCTCAAAAAGGCTCACTGGTAAATCTCCACTAAATCCTTTGGATGAGAGATCTATTACTCGAATTTGAGCAAATGAGTTGTTTGTCCTTGAATCTTTTATAGGGCCGTGCAACTTATTTGATCCCAAACTTAAAATCTGCAAATCAGGAAGGCCTCCCAACCAACTTGGAAATGTGTCATTCAACTCATTGTTGCCTAAATCAAGGAATTCCAAACGTCTGCAATTGATCAACGATGGCGGAACTTTCCCTTCAGCTTATTCCCGTAAAGTTAATGATGCGGAGTCGGTTTTCAGTAGTAAAAGTTGTATTGATTGTTCCACTGAGACGATTGTTGTTTAAATCCAAAACCTGAAGTTCATTCATCTCACCTAAACATTGTGGGATTGTTCCGTTCAAATGATTGCTTCCCAAGTCTAGCACTGTCAGTGTTTTCAGATTGCAGACGGCTGAAGCAATCTGTCCACTGAGATTATTTTGAGAAATGCTAAGAGCATATAGCCCCTGCAGGTCTAGGAGTGACTTTGGAATAGGACCTTGCTGCTGATTTTGTTTTAGAACAAATGAATACAATGTTTTGGAGTTGAACTTGAACTCGTGAATTTTTCCACTGAAAGAGTTATTGCTCAAGTCATTGGTTTGATGATGTGCAGAAAGGTTAGTTTTCTTGGAAATAGGACACTTTTTTGGAGTGAAAAAGTTCGCGTTGGAGGCCAAATGGGATCAGAAGCAAGTTCGTATCTTCAAAAGAAACGACTTCACTATCTAACGGGATAACTCTATACTAATGAGATATAGATACGTATAAGGGACAAACAAGAATCAACAACGGAACAACTGCTGGAAGACAGCTCAGTTGCAGCTAGACATATAGAAATAAACTTAACACTGATGGTTCTTCCATCGATAACCATGGGATAGGAGGTACACCAGGTGTGATTTGAATAGTAAAGATGTATGAGGGACATTCCTAACGCAGCTGACAACATAATCAAGTTACTAGTTGTTATGCAGGGATTAAAAATTGTAGCAGAGAACAACTTGACACCACTAGAAATCTCCACGGACTCAAAATCAAAGAGGTTATTCCTATACTACAAACTGGACATATCCCTTACTGATACGGGTACGACCACGAGGATGCACTTATGTGAGAATGCGTTGGACCCGTCCAATAAAGAGTCCAAGTGAAGTGTGGAGAAGGCCTTGGATCACACCAAAACCGACCCTAAACTTGCACTTCAAGGGCGCCCTTGGTCACATTTCATTAAAGTGACCTTTTGATCATTTTACCTATTATTTGTAATACACTATAAATAGAATGATGTAGGGATTTAGTAATTAGTTTGATTGAATATTGAAAGTTGTAACAGTGAAACACCCTCTCTTGAGAGAATGGCCTCTTGGCCGAAACATAGTAACTAGGGAAATCAACTTGAGTGTGGAATCACTCGTGTTGGATTCAAGCTTGGAAACATTGGATGCTTAGGAGATCGAGGTCCCTCTTGTTTCAACGTAAGAGATGGCTGAATCATTGTGTGTGGTGTTAAGGGTCCAAGATTGGAATAAGCTTTTGGGTTCTTAATATTACATCTTTGTGTAGTCTATCTATCTACCCCTTTGTTTCTTGTAGCCGTGTGTTTGTTGTTCTTAATAATATTGTTATTGTTCTTCGTATTATTCATTCTCGTGTTGTTAATCTAGTTTGTTGTCCGCTGAAAATAGGTGTTAATCACCTCATTACATTATGTTCTTGTTGTAGATCTTGAAACCGAGAGGGGTCACTCAAAAGGTCCTCGGTTCTCTTGAACTTGTGGACTGTTTTGAGTGTTTGTTTCGTGTTTCCGTTGTTTATCTTGTATCACTTACAGTGCTATTATATCTGAATGCAGGTTGTCGCTGAGAAGGCTAGAAAACTTAAGATCCCTCGTTTAAAGTAACGATTGATTCAAGATTTAATAATTTATATATTGGTTCTATCCAAATTAATAAATTACACATTAAATTAAATTTCATAAGTGAAAAGTACAAATTGTAGTTCATAGGCTCACCATCACTAGTCAAGCTAGCTAATGAGTTGTTCTTTCGGGCGGGAAGTAGACTGGTCTCTACGACGTACATCAATTAGAAAGTCTCGAAAACCAGACTGGATAGTGAGTTGACAACATTATGTATATTATGGACAGTCCAATAACCAGACCACAACCGAAACCCATGAGAACCACTTGCCAACTGATCAAATCTCCTTCTTCCTCTTTATCATCATCTAGTTCAACTGGAGTTGTCGGTTGCGGTACCCCATCATCGCCACCACAATCTTTTGAGAGGGGCAATCCACGTAACCCATCATTCCCTTGGTATGAGCTGTTCTCAAACGTATCAAATTGTTTTCCTTTGGGAATGCATCCAACGAGATGATTATGAGAGATTTAAGACTGCAAGAAATGTGAGGGATGCAAGCTGTTGTGGAATTTCACCGCCTATTTTGTTGGATGAGAGATCCAACGATTCAAGTACGGATAATTGGTGCAATGATGGTGGTATAATACCTTCCAAACCATTATAAGATAGGTTCAGCATACAGAGTCCAACGAGATCTCCAATAATGCTTGGAATATGACCTTCAAATCTATTCCTTGAGAGATCGATAATCGTATATGTAGTCAAAACTAGAGGAAGTTCCTGATCCAGTCCCTTTGTTGTAACTATCAAGATATTCGCATAATCACCTGCTATATACTCTCGGGTTCCACTGTTCTCACCAATTTTTTTTATGGCTTGAAAATTCTCAAAAAGGCTCACTGGTAAATTTCCACTGAATCCATTGGATGAGAGATCTATTACTCCAATTTTTGGAAACAAGTTGTCTGTCCTTGAATCACTTATAGGGCCGTGCAACTTATTTGATCTCAAACTTAAAATCTTCAAATCAGGAAGGCCTCCCAATCAACTTGGAAATGTGTCATTCAACTCATTGTTGCCTAAATCAAGGAATTCCAAACGTCTGCAATTGATCAACGATGGAGGAACTTTCCCCTTCAGCTTATTCCCGTACAAGTTAATGATGCAGAGTCGGTTTTCAGTAGTAAAAGTTGTATTGATTGTTCCACTGAGACGATTGTTGTTTAAACTCAAAACCTCAAGATCACTCATCTCACCCAAACATTGTGGGATTGTTCCGTTCAAATTATTACTTCCCAAATCTAGCATTATCAGTGTTTTCAGATTGCAGACGGCTGAAGGAATCTGTCCGCTGAAATTATTTTGAGAAAGAGTAAGAAATTGTAGATCCTGCTTGTCTAGGAGTGACTTTGGAATAGGACCTTGCAACTGATTTTGATTTACAGAAACGACAGCCAATGTTTTGGACTTGAACTCCTGGATTTTTCCTCTGAAAGAGTTATTGGTCAACTCTAAATATATTAGTGACGGGAGGGAGAATATCCAGGAAGGTATAGTCCCATTCAAGTAGTTTGATGACAAGTCGAGGTATTTTAGGTTTTGGAGTCCACTTACGTTGGATGAAATTGGACCAGTTAGGGAATTGGATGATAAATCAAGGTATTTTAAGTTGGAAAGGTGGAAAACTCTTTCGGGCAGTACCCCACGTAACTGTGTGCGTGGGAGCCGTAGAATTGTTAAATAAGAAGAGAAATTTAAAGGAATGGTGGAAGAGATGTTCACAGAGTCCAGTTTAAGATATCTTAATTGGGTCAAGTTCTTGAGGAGCAGTTCAAAATTATAAGGATCGAGTCTAAGCACATACGGATCGTCACTCCATATACGAAGAGAGTATAATTTAGAAAGGTGAGAGATTTCTGCTGGGATTAGACCTGTAAAACCTGAATACTCCAAATAAAGATGCGTCAAGCTAGATAACTCACCAAATTTAGGTGAAATGAGCGATCCAGAGAAATAATTATAAGATAAATCAAGCCGTTTGAGACTGGAGAGCTGAAACAGGCTACTGTTGGAATGAAATTTGCCTTGAAGTCCGCAGCAAGAGAGGTCAAGCTCAATTACTTGTCCCGTCGTCTCGTCACAATGAACTCCATTCCATGAGCAACAATCTGTGCTCTTGTTCCATGAAAGAGTTATTGGATGGTAACAATAATGAGAAGCATTAAGATTGATGGTAAACATGTGCCTGAATTGCAGAAGAGCATGAGCTTGATCTTTGGGGCACAAATGAGGTAAGGATGAGGAGAAAGCAAGTTGAAAGAGAAAGGGATATAGCATAAAAAATAGTACAAGTTTTACGTAACCCATTGCTCCACTAAAATGATGAAAACTAATTAAGTTGTTAGAGTAGAAATCAAGAAATGTTTGCTTTGTGTCTCTATTCAATAATTTCGATGAGGTATATATAGTAGAAATTAACCGAAGAAAAAATCTAGTGCTATTTCTTTGAAGTAAGAAATTTCACGAAGGTCACCAAGTCATTCTCAGTCAAATTTAAAATTAACATCAAGACTTATTCGGTGCTAGTTTTATAGTGAAAAAATAACCGTAACTATCTCAAGTCAATGTACGAGTCGTTGCACAAGAATCCAAATGAATGTTGGAAAATATCAAAAATTCCAAATTCTCAAGTCAAGTCATTGCATAGAAAGGTCAAAACAAAAGCTACAATACAAAGATCTCAAACAAAAGCTACAATACAAAGATCTCAAACAAAAGCTACAATACAAAGATCCTATCACTTCTAATAATACAATTTTCTTTGGTACTTCCTCAGTTGA
Organism: Capsicum annuum; assembly: GCF_002878395.1. Classification (NCBI taxonomy): domain Eukaryota; kingdom Viridiplantae; phylum Streptophyta; class Magnoliopsida; order Solanales; family Solanaceae; genus Capsicum; species Capsicum annuum. The sequence continues at coordinate 284,425 of NC_061118.1, read as the reverse complement.
AAATGTCACAATCCCAAATTTCTGCAATTAGTTCAAACCAAATTGTTAAACTTATTTATAAAATAGTACTACTAGATATAACTATCATACATAATGCAGAAAAATTCACTTTAAATGTGATCTCTAACAGAAGGAAACAATTATTTGATCAATATAAATTCTTATAAGAAAAAGGAAAGTGAAGGGAAGCCTTGGAAATAGTTATTAATGCTTGCATTAGATTAAACCATCTACATCATGCTTTTTGGTGTAGAGACTTTGACGAAGACATTTCAAGTCAAGAATTGGAAGAAAAATAAAAGCACATCGAGTTTGATAGAACCAATTTTCCAAGAACGTATTTAAAACTTGGAGTGGAGACTTGCTTTGTACCCTACCAGACTGTCCGTTTCTTAAAGGACAAAGAAAAGTCTATATTAAGAGGGACAATTGGCGTAGACGACGTTGAATTCTTGAAAAAGTCCTATGCTTTGTGCAATTTTTTAAGATTTAGAATATTAGTTTTTAATAAAAAATTCATAAAAATAAATTTTAATGGAAAAAATAATTAAATTGCTTGAGTGACTCTCTAAGTAAAATAGTTATAGTTGAGTGGCCATTTGGACTATTAACTCTGATTATAATAAATTTTGACTTTTAGAGGGGAGAGAAAGACTCTGGCGAAGACGTTTAAGTCAAGAATTGGAAAAAAGAAACACCTTGAGTTTAATGGAATCAAATTTCCACGAAATGTACCCTACCAATGGAAGGCAATTCATGACTCCAGACATGACCTGTTGTTCATATACTTAACACCACTAATTCATTAAAAGATTATAAGATCATTAGTTGGAGTATAGACTATGGCGAAAACCTCTCAAAAGTCTAAAATTCAGAAAAGTTTGGTTGGCCAGAATGAAGAGTAATAAATGATGTATAGACTTTTAGACTTTGAGAGTCACAAAAGTCTACATACCCTGTGAATGATGAAAAGTGTTTTTTTGTTTTCCTGAGGCACTAAGAGGGACTTCACCATTCTTAGATATACTCCACCAAGAAACCGTGGTCGAACCACGGGATCGAGGGGTGCCTAACACCTTCCCCTCGGTCAACAGAATTTCTTAGCCGAAATTTTTGTTTGCGAATCAGTTTTATAGAATCAAAATCGTTTTGAAAAAGGATATCCATGGGTGACTTGGCACACCTGATTTATGTCAAGTGGCGACTCTGAGTTTTGAAACTAATGAATCCTTTTTCGAAATAATTTTCATCTTTTGTCACTTTAATAATAAAACCCTTTTGAAACTTAAAAATTAATTCTTTTTGGGAGTGGAAAAAAGGGGTGTGACAGCTCTTGTCACCCCTTTTTTTGACTCTCAAAAAGATTATTTAAGGTTAGAAAGGGTTTTTATTATTAAAGTGATAATATGAAGATAATTTGTTTCGAAAAGGACCTTTTACATTCAAAACTCAGAGTCGCCACTTGGCATAATCTGGTGTGCCAAGTTACCATTGGAAATCCTTTTTCAAAAAATAATTTTGACTCTTTTAAAATGATTCGCGAACAGAGATTCTGGTGAAAGAATTCTGTTGACCGAGGGGAAGGTGTTAGGCACCCCTCGATCCCATAGTTCGACCACGGTCACTTGGTGGCGTATATCGGCTAATTTGGACACTATGAATGTATAAATCACACCTAACATAAATAAAACGATCAATCAAGCAAACAAATCTAAAAACAATGTCCAGTCCAATTATACAGTCCAAAATAGAAAAAGAATAAGAAAATGTAAATCCTATTCTACCCTACACTAATTTTATACTACGCTTCCATGCTACCCGATGCCTCGGGCCTCCATCACAGACGTCCTTCAAATACAAAATACTTTGGGGTATTCCCCGGCGAATAAATACAAGTGATCGCAGGGCATTCCCTGATTAAATGAATACATTTCCAAATGCAAGAACTAAAATCAAACCGTTCAACTCAAATTCTACATTCAAACAATCAACAAGAAAACTTATTTCTAAATTTTTGCCTACCCGAACCAACATTCGCCTATCTATTTCAACATATCATAATTTTATCACATTCCAACAATATTCATACTCATTACGAATTAAACAAAACAACAATAAATCAAAGCTAATCTAAATTCAACTTTTTTATCAATTTCTCAATTTTATCCCCCAAATTCATTTTTAACCACATTATTAAACCAGTTCGACTATCAAATCACTTTTCAAAATCCGAAACCAACTACACATACCCCAAAGAAGATTCAAACATTTAAGCATACCAATCATTCATAGCCAAAACAACAATTAACATTTTTCTCGAAATATTCAAAACCGCATCACAAAATCATGATATTAACCAAATTCGATATAATAAAAAAGTAGAGTTGAGAGATGGACCTTTGAAGAATCGATTTCATTGATAATAAAATCAAGAAAGACCGTACTATAGAATTCCTAATAGGACCTCAACAATGACGAACTCCAACTACGTATTGAAAAATTTGAGACCCAAAACTGAAGCTCCGTAAATCCAATCGAACCCGAAAATCGACACTGTTCATGTACTGTTCACGGTACTATTCACAATACTGTTCACGATATTGTTTCTCTCTCTATTTTTTTTCTCTCTCGCGTGATTCTCTCTTCTCTCCCTCAGTTTTTTTGGTTCTTCTTGTGAGGAAGATCGTTTGGTGATTGTTGTTATTGTAGAGAAGATGATAATGAAAGAATGAGCCTCCCCCTTTTCCCCTTTTAGAATTTATTTTTTATATTTTTTATTTGGTTTTTCTTTTTCTTTATTTATTATCCTATATGGAAGCATATAATTGGTGGCTTTTGGGAATAAGTGTGTGGCATGTGGAAAAGTTAGTGTGACATGTGGAAAGATGAAGGTGGCGTGTGGAAAAATGAGTAGGGTGTGTACCTTTTGCATGTATCCAATGAAAAATGGAAAGTGAGGTGTTGAGGTGGCATAGTGAGGTGGCAAAGATGCTATGCATTTAATTATTTTCAATTCTTTTTTTTTTTTAGGAGAAATTATCAATTAAACAAAAGTATGGTAAGGTGAATAAAATAAAAATAAAAATTTTAAAATAAATAAATAAATAAATAAAAATGATTAAAATATTTTCGGGAAAGGACAAAATTACGTGTCTACAAAGATGATTATGAGAGAGATTTAAGACTGCAAGGAATGTGAGGGATGCAAGCTGCTGTGGAATTTCACCGCCTATTTTGTTGGATGAGAGATCCAACGATTCAAGTACGGATAATTGGTGCAACGATGCTGGTATAATACCTTCCAAGCCATTATGAGATAAGTTTAGCATACGGAGTTCAACGAGATCTCCAATAATGCTTGCAATATGACCTACAAATCTATTCCTTGAGAGATCGATAATCATATATGTAGTCAAAACTCGAGGAAGTTCCTGATCCAGTCCCTTTGTTGTAACTATCAAGATATTCGCATAGTTACCAGAATAATCACCTGCTATATACTCTCGGGTTCCACTGTTCTCACCAATTTTTTTTAAGGCTTGAAAATTCTCGAAAAGGCTCACTGGTAAATTTCCACTGAATCCATTGGATGAGAAATCTATTACTCGAATTTTAGCAAACAAGTTGTCTGTCCTTGAATCACTTGTAGGGCCGTGCAACTTATTTGATCTCAAACTTAAAATCTTCAAATCAGGAAGGCCTCCCAACCAACTTGGAAATGTGCCATTCAACTCATTGTTGCCTAAATCAAGGAATGGATGCAGGAAACTGTCAGCAGTTCACATTCTCAAGTCATTTTCGGTCAGTTTCAGTCATGTCAATTACATTCAATGTGTAAAGACTAAAACGAATGATGGAAACTATCAATAGTTCACATTCTCAATTCAAATGAAAGAAACAACACAAAGGTCGGTCCCTCCACCTGTAATAACACATGCATTTTGTCTGATACAAAAAAAGGTCTTTGTTTTGGTTCTCTTAACAACTAAAACACAAATGAAGAAGAAAATAATATGAAAATGAAAATTGTAATATTGATGTCACATATTGAATATACTTGATTTTGATCTAGTGTTAAAGAACTGGTTTCATTTTCGTTGAACTAAAAGTTTTAGACCCCTCGTCTAAAGTAAAGGTCGATTCAAGATTTAATAATTTATATATTAGTTCGATCAAAATTAATAAATTATACAATAAATTAAGTTTCATAAGTTAAATACAAAGTTTAGGTCATAGGTTCACCCCCACTAGTCCTGTTAGCTAATGAGCAGTTCTTCCGGGCGGGATCTTACAAACTTAACACTGATGGCTCTTCCCTCGATAACCATGGGGTAGGAATCGGAGATGGGTGTGATTATGAATAGCAGGGATCGGAGAATGGGTTATCGGATGTATGAGTGGCATGCCTCATGCAACTAGCAACATAATCGAGTTACTAGTACATTGAAGATTATGGTCATCTACTCATAATCTTGAAGATGTAGTATCGTTTAAAGTAAATGTTGATCAAGATTTAACAGTTTATAAATTGGTATTAGATTAATAAATTATACAATAAATTAAATTTCATAAATTAAATACAAATTAAACTTTAGGTTATAGGTTTACCCCCACTAGTCCGGTTAGCTAATGAGCAGTTCTTCCAGGCGGGAAGTAGGTCAGACTCTTCGGGTGGACATCAATTAGAAATTCTTTCTTTTTTTTTTTTCAAAAAAAAAATGTTCTTTAAACTTTTTATCAATATGAGGTGATCGTAATACAACATATAAGGTATTGATTCGATGATTCATACGAAATGTGGTCAACGAGAATTAGTTATTGAGGACAGACAAATCGGTAAATCCCAAAAAGAAAGTTGAAAATCTGTTGGAATGCCAAAGCCAAAAAAACCACACATATGCTTCAACTATGGAAAATGCAGACCATCTTAGCTAGTTTCATTGTCTGGTTTATATATTTGTAAAGTCAATTTTAGGAAAAAATTTTGTTTCTAGTTTTGTGTGTTTGTAACTTCTCGATTTAGTTAATCATATGTGCAATACTGCAAGTCAGTATCTACTTTAGTCATGACAGTATAACTCATTACATTCATCGCGTGTTTGCCCCATTCGTTAGTTATGCAGGACAACATGTTGATGTGCAAGTTGTGGCCATGAACAAAGGGAGAAGCAAAGTATTCTTGCCATTGTTGGTGTGTTAGTCCTCATGTTGATTGTGAAACTGACATTGTGGTTTAGCCGTATTACTCAAGTAATGATTAGGCTGAAGTTATTACTACTATAGATTATATAGCAAGGAATAACAGAAGTTGGGCTACTGTCTGTACAAGAACAACTTTAAATAAATGAAAACAATTCCGGCTGAGTCTCAAATTTATATAAAAAAAATGATGCCTTTATTCATAAAGTAACATACACTTTGGAAAAAATCACAATCTATGAAAGATGAAGACTTATATTTGCTTCACTAGCGACATATTAGACTTGAATCCTGCAATTTCCAAAAACGAAGGATTAACGTTAAGAGCTTTAAGGATGAAATGTAATCTTATGAAGGATAGAGATTAAGTTGAATACCTGCAAATTACACACTAATATCTTTTCATTATAGTAACGATTCTCTGTTCAACTATTACAACCGTCCTTGAAAACCAGTCTGGATAGTGAGTTGACAACATTATGTATATTATGGACAGTCCAATAACCAGACCACAACCGAAACCCATGAAAACCTCTTGCCAACTGATCAAATTTTCTTCTTCTTCATCATCTAGCTCAACTAATGTTGTCGCTTGCGGTACCCCATCATCGCCACCACAATCCTTTGAGAGGGGCAATCCATGTAACCCATCATTCCCTTGGTATGAACTGTTCTCAAATGTATCAAATTGTTTTCCTTTGGGAATGCATCCAAGAAGATGATTATGAGAGAGATTTAAGATTGCAAGGAATGTGAGGGATGCAAGCTGCTGCGGAATTTCACCGCCAATTTTGTTGGATGAGAGATCCAACGATTCAAGTACAGATAATTGGTGCAATGATGCCGGTATAACACCTTCCAAGCCATTATGAGATAGGTTCAGTGTCATGACCCGAACCGGCGCCGTGGCCATGATGAGTATTCCGAACCATGAGGCCCGAAACACCCTATCTGTCCGCTAATCATGCACACAATTCATATGATAAAGAAATGCGGAAGATATACAATATAACGGAAACATGGTCAAGATCATGCGAAAATAATAATGGGGAATAATGTCCCACAATCTCAACACAACATCTCTATAACGTCTGCGAAATCTCTTCTACTTGACTAAAACAAATGTCTATCTGAAAACTGGGACAAGGCCCCTAGTAGACCCAAAACTAATAAATGATAAATTAAACTGCAAACATCAGGCCTTCCGAAATATAGAAGGCTCACCACTTGATTCTGCGATCTGTCAGAAGGAATCTACTGGTTATCTGGACCCCTAGACTGTTCCCTCGAACTTAGGAGGGGAGGGGGTCAATACAAAAGTACTGGTACGCAGAGAAATCAAAACAGAAATATAATATTTTTACACAATATAGTTGAGAGCCATTATAAAGCAGTTTCATATCAAATTATTTGAAAACACATGGGCATAATGTAAAAGTTTTCAATACCAATGTAATGCGATTGAGCTAGGTGGAATACCCTACAATTGTAATTCCATGGCTATGTGGAATCCGCCTCTGGTGCTCGGAGGCCAAGCCTCCAATCTAAGTAGCCGCCAGGATTTAGAGCCGGTATACCCCCATGTGAGTACACCGCAGGGAATCCCTATGTGAGATGTCCCAATTATTTTATTATCCTCCCAAGTAGGATACAATATCATATGACCCGCATCGGCAACTAAGGTTTTCAGCGATGAGCTCTTTCACTCAAACTCCTTCTTCGATCATCCACCTTTCTCACGAAAATCAATGCATTCAAACTTTATTCAAATCAATCACATGTCATACTCTGTAGGGTATCATCATACCCAACTTGCAAGCCATCATTATCACATCATTCTTCTCATTCAACCATTGTATTCAACATGAATAACCCTCTCATTTTCAAGTCAAAATCATATCAATTCTCAAAACATTTCATGCCATGCTCTTCAAGATGTTTTCAAACAATTTACATCATATGAACATTTAAAATAAATTCACATCAAGAGAGGAAATTTCATATCATTCATGCTCTCAAGTTAACATCTTTTCGGAATACATGCATATACATATATCATATAGCAAACCACTTTAGGAGTAGGCCTAAGGGCCAAATCAATATCATAAAACCCATGAGATTTTTGAGATAACCCCACATACCTCTATATGCGAAGATTATAGGTGCTTTTTGAAGCCTACGTTCTGGGGATTCCAAATATGCAATTAGTTTCTAAAACCCCCGGTTGAATCTTGAGTTGCTTGGGTTTTTATTTTGAAACCCTAAGTAGAATCCTTGAGCACTTTTGATGAATGAAGGTGTATTTTGGGGTCTTTGGAACTGAATTTCGTGTTTAGGGCTAAGTGAGGGTGGAAAAGAACCATTTTTCCCCAAAACCGGAGTGTTTAAGTCACTTGAAACATTTACACAGGCGCCGCCCATTCCATCGCCTATGTTTACATAGGCGCCGCCTAGGATATCGCCTATGTTTACATAGGCGCCACCTAGGCTACCGCCTATGCTTTCCAGTGGCCATGGGCGATTGGTTAGGCGACGCATATCACTTTGAAAGGCCATAACTTCTTGCTCGGGTGCCAAATTTTAGCAAAATTGGTATCGTTGGAAAGCTAACTCGGAAACCTATCATTTTACACATAGTAGGCTTTCTAATTCGACATATACAAAGAGTCATGGTCGATAGAAGTTGACACAAATTATAATGTCTACTTAAGCTTAATCGGTCGAAGTAGTTTTCAACTCGTCCTTGACACAAATTATAATGTCCACTTAAGCTTAATCGGTCGAAGTAGTTTTCAACTCGTCCTTGAGTTAAATGACCCCTATGGTCTAAATTCAAGCTTGAACTGATTCATATGCTACACAAATAATTAACATGCCGTATTGGCATAGGATTTTATGGCATCGGGATCTATCAACACATCGAAATCATGGTCTATATTGTAGCCCGAAATGCGGGGCATTACATTATCCCCCCTTAGGATCATTCGTCCCCGAATGATGATGCGGGACACAGACAGACATGATTTCAAGCATAATAAAGGACTAGGAAAGATAAGATAGGAATAGTACCTTCTGTCTCATCCTCCATCAAAGAAAACAAATTAGGATATCTAATTCTCATGTCATCTTCTGACTCCCAAGTTGCGTCTTCAACTTTCTGATTCCTCCACAGTACCTTTACTGAGGCTATCTCTTTGCCCCTCAGCTTTCAAACTTGTTGATCTAAAATTTCAACGGGCTCTTCTTTGTAAGACAAGGAATCTGTCACTTTGACACCCTCTACTGGCAATACCAATAAATGATCTCCAATGCATTTCTTCAACATGGATACATGGAATACCGGATGAACGAAACCCAAACTTGTAGGCAATTCTAGCTCATAAGCAACTGCACCAATCTTTCTCAGAATCTGATATGGCCCTATATAGCGAGCGCTCAATTTACCCCTTTTTCCAAACCGCATAACTATTTTCGTAGGAGAAACCTTGAGAAACACCAAATCACCAACTTCAAACTCTAGTTCTTTTCTCCAAACATTGGCATAGGACTTTTGACGACTCTGAGCAGTCTTGAGTAGTTCTTTAATGATCTTCACTTTCTCCATCTCCTGATGAACAAGATCAGGCCCGTATAACTGGGTCTCACCCACTTCATACCATCTTATCGGAGACCTATATCTCCTCCCATACAAAGCCTCATAAGGAGCCATCTTGATGCTGGCATGGTAACTATTATTGTAAGCAAATTCAACCAGTAGCAGGTGATTTACCCAAGTACCTTTGAAATTAATGACGCATGCCCTCAGCATATCCTCGAGGGTCTAAATGGTACGCTCAGCTTGCCCATCCGTCTGAGGGTGGAAATCTGTGCTCAAATTCACTTGTGTACCTAAACCCTTCTGAATAGATCTCTAGCACTAAGATGAAAACTGCGTACCTCTATCAGATATAATAGACACTGGTTCCCCATGCAACCGAACTATCTCCTCAATGTAAATCTTAGCATAACCCTTTCCCAAATAATTAGTCCTCACAAGCAAAAAGTGGGCTGACTTTGTCAACCGATCTACAATCACCCATATAGAATCATACTGGTTTTGGGATCTCAGAAGTCCTGTAATGAAGTTCATGTTTATCATCTCCCACTTCCATAAAGGCAGGGCTATCTCTTGGGAAGTACCACCTGGCCGCATGTGTTCTACCTTCACTTTTTAACAGTTCAAACACTTGGACACAAAATTAGCTACATCACGCTTCATGTTATTCCACCAATACAAGGTTTTCAGATCATGGTATATCTTAGTAGAGCCTGGGTGAACGACATAACTCGAAGTGTGCACCTCATTAAGGATTCTTTCCCGTAGCCAATCAACATTCGTAATGCACAACCTACCCTGAAATCTCAGAATACCATCACCACCAATTTCAAATGGCATAACCTTTTGTTGACCCACATCTTTCTTGATTTGAATCAAGATGGCATCTTCAACCTGCTTCTCCTTAACTTCAGCACAAAGGGATGACTTAGCTAACTCATTAATAATCACCCCTCCATCTTTGGAATCTAAGAGTCACACTCTCAGATTTACAAGGTGGTGAATATCCTTCACCATCTCTTTCTTTCCTTCTTCTACATGAGAAAGGCTGCCTATAGACAACCTAATGAGGGCTTCAGCTACAACATTTCCCTTTCTCGAATGGTAATCCAGACTCATATCATAGTCTTTCAAAAGCTCCATCCAACGCCTCTGCCTAAGGTTCAATTCTTTTTGCGAGAAAACATACTGCAAACTCTTATGGTTAGTATAAATATCAATATGCACTCCATAGAGATAGTGCCTCCAGATTCTAAGTGCAAACACCACGGCTGCTGACTCTAAGTCATGAGTGGGGTAATTGCGCTCATGCACCTTTAACTACCTAGATGCATAAGATATCACCTTACCATGCTGCATCAATACACAACCAAGTCCCACACGGGACACATCACAATAAACCACAAAACCATCTACACCCTCGGGAAAGGTCAAAATAGGAGCAGTAGTCAGCTTGTCCTTCAACTTCTCAAAACTGTTTTCACATAAGTCAGACCATACAAACGTTACCTTTTTCTGAGTCAATTTAGTAAGCGGAGCAGCTATGGAAGAAAAACTCTCTACGAACCTTCTGTAATACCCCGCCTAACCCAAGAAGCTCTGAACATTGGTTGTAGTCGTGTGTTTGGACCATTTTCTCACTACTTCAACTTTCTCGGGATCCACTCTTATCCCGTCACTAGACACAATATGCCCCAAGAAGGCAATAGCATCTAACCAGAATTCACACTTAGAAAATTTGGCATACAGCTGATGATCCTTAAGGGTCTGAAGAATAATTTGGAGGTGATTGGCGTGATCCTCTTTACTCTTAGAATAGATCAGGATATCATCAATAAATACAATGACGAACAAGTTAAAAAACTGACAGAATACTCTATTCATAAGATCCATGTAACACCCCGTATTTTTGGTCTAGAGTTTAGACCGTGGTTCCTACGCATATAGACCCGAACTGAATTATTCTTGTAATGCCCTGCATTTTGGGCTATAATATAGACCATGATTTCGATGCGTTAATAATATCGAAGCCATAAATCCTATGACAATATGGCATGTTAATTATTTGCGTAGTATGTGAATCCATTCAAGTTTGAATTTAGACCATAGAGGTCCTTCAACTCAAGGACGAGTTGAAACTATTTTGATCGATTAAGTTTTAGTGGATGTTGTAATTTGTGTCAGCTTCCATCGACCATAACTCTCTTTATATGTCGAATTGGAGTGCCTACTTTGTGTCAAATGATAGGTCTTCGATTCAGCTTTCCAACGATATCAATTTTGCTAAAATCCGGCACCTGAGTAAGAAGTTATGGCCTTTCAAAGTAGTAGGCGGTGCCTATGTAAACGTAGGCTATAGCATAGGCGATGGCATAGGCAGTGCCTATGTAAAGGATTCAAGTGACTTAAACAATTCATTTTTGGGGCAAAATGGTCCTTTTTCCACCCTTATTTAGCCATAAACATGAAATTCAGTTTCCAAAGACCCCAAAATACACCTTCATTCATAAAAATTGTTCAAGAACTCTCTCTAGGGTTTCAAAATAAAAAATCCAAGTAGTTAAGATTCAACCATGGGTTTTCAAAAAAAAAAATTAAAGATTTGGAATCTCCGCAACGTAGGCTTCAAGAAGCACCTATCATATTCGCATATAGAGTTATGTGGGGTTATCTCAAAAATCTCATGGGCTTAAAAATTCATGTTTTAAAAAATGAGAGTTTTGAAATTATGAATATAAACATATTTCAAGCATCTTTATGATATTGATTTGGTCTTTGGGTCTAATTCCAAAGTGATTTGATATATGATATATGTATATGAATGTATTCCAAAAAGATGTTAACTTGAGAGCATGAATGATATGGAATCCCTCTCTTGATGTGAAATTTTTTTAAATGTTCATATGATGTAAATTATTTGAAAACATCTTGAAAAGCATGACATGAAATGTTTTGAGAATTGATATGATTTTGACTTGAAAATGAGAGGGCTATTTGTGTTGAAACATGTTGAATACAATGGTTGAATGTTAAGAATGATGTGATACTGATGGCTTCCAAGTCGGGCATGACAATACCCTAAAGAATATGATATGTGATTGAATCAGATAAAATTTGAATGCATTGATTTTTCATGAGATAGGTGGATGCCTAAAGAAGGCATTTGAGTGTAAGGGCTCATCGCTGGAAACCATGTTTGTCGACATGGGAACTTGGTACCATGCTTTGTGATCTTGCGTACCTGACTTTATGTCATTCCCAAATTGGGACTATGGTTAGGAGCCCTGCTTTGTGATCTTGTGCACTACCATTGGTTCGAGACACCCTGCTGAGTGATCTTGTGTGTCTTCCCTTCACTTATACTCTAATATCGGCGGCAACCGAGGTTTGACAGTTGGTGTAAATGTGATATGTAGGGTATTCCACCTAGCTCAGCTGCATTGCATTGTTGTTGAAAACAATTACATTACGCCCATGTGTTTTCAAATGATTTGATATGAAACTGCTTTATAATGGCTCTCAACTATATTTTATAAAAAAATATTATGTTTTGTTTTGATATCTCTGCGTACTAGTACTTTTGTATTGACCCCCTTCCCTCCCAGGTTCGGAGGCACAATCTAGGGGTCCTGAAAATCTATAGATTTCCTCAGACAGATTCGAAGAGTCACTTGGTGAGCCTTCTATATTTTGGAAGGTCTGATATCTACCAGTTTCATTTATCTTTTATAATTTTTGGGTCTACTGGGGGCCTTGTCCCAGTTTTCAGATAGATATTTATTTTAGTCATGTAGTGGAGATTTCGCAAACGTTATAGAGATGTTGTGTTGAGATTGTGGAATATTATTCCCCATTATTGCTTTCGTATAATTCCTGACCATATTTTCATAATATTGTTTATCTTTCGCATTTTTTATTATATGAATTATGTGCATGACTACCAGACAGATAGGGGTGTTTCGGGCCTTTATGGTTTGGGATACTCGTCACGGCCAGGGCCCCAGTTCAGGTCGTGACAAACTTGGTATCAGAGCACGGTTCATGGTCCTAGGGTGTCTACGAAATTGCATCGGGTAGAGTCTTTTTTATGGGTGTGTAGCGCGCCACACTTATAAGCAGAAGGCTACTAGGCATTTAGGAATGTCTCTCTTTCTTCCTGTTCTAGTTCGTGCAATAGAGTTAGAATATTCCTTTTTCATACTCAAATTCGTGCTATGGTGTCACCCATACGAAAGTAATAGTCATCCCAATTCTTTCCTTACTCGGACATTCTCAGACATGTCTTATCATTGGGTCGATTCAAGTGCAGAAGTTTAGAGTCTAAATAGTATTGTCCCTTCGGATCGCATCATATAAGATCTTAAAATTGTGCAAGGACTTGAGAAGAGTCCGTTATTTCTTCAGAGTGTATGGGTTCTAGTGTGAACCTTGATCTTGATGAAATCGTGCTTTTCAGCCTTCTGTGTTAAGTATATTCGGCCATTTTCAGAAATTTATGTTGCAGATGTCATGCTTAAGGGAAAAGATGTGTAGTAGAAGTGTTGGAATTGTATTTCCACCCAAATATTAGTATAAGTTAAAGTGTCAGTGTCATGACCTGTTGGTAGCTAGTAGCGTGTGTGGATTGTATGATAATCTGTAGGGGAAATATTTGACTCAGATTTTTATCTATACAAAGTAAGATGTGTATTCTCAGATTATGGAATATTGTGTGACAAGTTTCTATCTCTTGAAAATATTTTATCATTGTGTTTATGAAACTAAAAAGTCTAGTGAAGCCGTGTGAGGCCTATTTCGATTCACTAGCAATTTGTCATTCAACGTGTTGTTCTTGTGTTGGTTGAATATATGTATAGATGAATATTTTTGCATGAGATAGAGTTGGTAATGAAGTGATTCGTCCTTGTGTGTTATTAGTACAAGGTAGAGAAGGAGTTGTTAGTCAGGGTGATTTGTTGGTTGCTTGAATGTGAAAATGGCTATATTAGCAAGTAAGTTATTATTATAGACTCATGGTTGTTTGAGAAATTTGAAGGTAGTGTAAATGTACGCTTGGGTAAGTAATTGTGATGTGAGAAAGCAGTATAAGTAGATACGATTGTACGGGTTTATAATATAAGGATAAGGTTGACCATGTCTATTATGAGGCTTTAACCCCCTTGACCCTCTTTTCATTGGTAGTTGTAAACTAGTGCTACTTGTGAGAAGGTATGTAGTAGATTTTTTGAGATATTTAGGTAGAATGTCCCAATTTGATGGATTAGTATATTTATATTATGTTGCATTCTTCATTGGTGGTAAATGATTGATACTAAACTACAGGCTTGAATTTAAATAGTGTGGTGGTAAATAGTGGCAAGAGTTTGATGATGCATGTTTTGTGGAATTAAATTAGTAGGCTTGAGGTGCTAAAATAGTACATGCTAACGGATTATGATAAGGAACACTATTAGGTCATGATCGATTATTGTGGTTATGAAGTTCTAGTGCACTAGTGTTTCATGATGTTTATTTATAGTTTCCAAGTGAAAATTTTGTGTAAGGTTAGATTGTAAATCATGCATAGCACTAGATATTAAGGTTGAATAGTTGAAGTTCATAAAGGTGGATGTGATGATTTCTTGATCAATGATGTTAGTTATATGAAAGTGATCTAATAGGCTTGAACGGTGTATGAAATGGCTCAAGTTTAAATTGATTCATAATGAAGTATAATGTTGTAGGTATGGTGTAGAAGTATGCCAAGGTGATATGAGGTTGCGGCATATTTTTCTAAGACTGTTACATAATTTGTGTGGCTAGTGGTACCATTGAATCGTTAAGTGGAGAAAGACTAGTTAGATGGTATATGGTGATCTAAATAGCCATGTTAAGTGTTAGAATCTAAGTTTGAGTTTTGAAGGTTGAGCCGATAGAAATAAGTATTGGTGGCTCTGGAAAGATAAAGTGTGTCCCAGAAGGTAGTCATTCGGGTTAAGTCTACTATATGCATGCATTGTCATTTTTTTTTCAAACCTTAGGGTGCAGTAAGTGTAGTTCAGTTAGAATCTCGTAAAGGGTCTCCCAAACTCTTGATGATGACGTGAAGTTGAGGGGGAGATGATAGAACGAATGACCAAGTAAGGCTCTCAGATTCTAGTAGTGAAGCACTATGATTTAGAATATCAGAAAGTGAGGGTGGATCTCAACCCATTCCTACCTCAGTATTTTTTTGTCATCCGGATCCTTACTCATGCCTTACGATTCAGTTTCATGATCATAGTTCATGATTCCTGTTTATGATAGAGAGTCATGTACTCTTCCAGTTCCAAGATAATGAGTTATAGTTCATTCAAGTAGTCGGAATCACATTCCTTATGTTATGAACTCTAGTTGAGGTCATGCAACTCATGACGCATGTACTCACTCTTTATAGTGTGCTCAGTCCCGTATAAAGATCTTTTCACGCTTGAGGGTCTTATGTTTTAAACTTTTAGTGACCCTTCCTATGCAATGATAGTGGTGATGACGTAAATGTTCTTGTTGATAGAAGATCATAGTATGCTTGTTTAGATAAGGCCATAAGTATGAAGTAAGATTCGGGGTCAAGTTTTTGATGCATGTGATGGTTAGTGGAAAAGTTTGTGTGCGTATGTCTTGGAGTAGAGCGTGGGAGTTATATTGATAGTGGTTTAGAGAATATGTGAAGTATGTCCTTATGGATGTTTACCTTGGAGGTCATATGTGGTTATAAAGATAGGCTTGAATGACATGTTGGGATTTAAGTGGAGGGACACAATATGCTCTAGTAAATCCATAGTAAGAGTTTAGAGCTGGTCGTTGAAGTGGTAAGGCATGTTATGCTTAGGGTGTGATCTCTAAAGAGGATACAAAAGACTGAATCATATGGTTTAGACTAGTATCGTGGTGTGGCATGTTGTATTTTATGATTTAAAATTTGGCTTGAACACCGTGGAAGGATTTAAGCTATTTTAGACCTTAGTAGAAAAAAATATTGTCAATGCTCATATGAGAATTTTAAGCTAAATTGAATGAAAATGATATTTATAGGAATAGTATAGTTAAGGGATATTCGAGACGTGTGCTAAGCTTGAAAGTAAGAAGTTGTATTGCCAAAGGTCTGGTAATTTTATCCTAATTTAGGAGTTATATGTCTATATTCCAGACTACAGAGTGGTGTCATTGTGATCATTCCTTAGTGGGTGTCTTGTGTAATATCCATACCTAAGATTCGTAGCTCCCTATTACTGCTAAAACTTCCTTAAAGAGAGTGTTGAAGAGAATACTCCAGTTAAGTATAAAGGTCCAGCATAATTCAGTCTATATAGTCAGTAAGTTAGTTTAACAAGCAGATTTGCATGGCTTGTTTTCTCGTCTTTTCATTTATTCATGCTACCCAAAATCTCAGACATGCTACTATTCCAAGATAGAGTATACTAGTAATTACGAGTATAGATCAGTTCATGCATCATGCATTAGATTCAGATTCCATAGGTTCAGTTATGATTCAATTCGTAGGTGCCCTGTGCATCACCTCAGTTCCACGAGTATCTTAGTGAATTGAGCATTCATGGAGGGACCTAGGATCCTAAGGGGGAGATACCCCATTCAATTGCATGCATAGATTCTTATTACAAGACTCGCACCAACTATCATTGCATATTCATTCATACATTCATACGTCAGTTCAGTTAGATATGCATCCATTAGAAACGCATGTTCAATAGAAAAAGTTCAGCTTATCAGTGTATTTAGTCCCGCGTTCATGAGAACAACTCATTCACAGATCCATGCATCAGATATGCATGTTCATTATGAGAATTCAGCATATGAATAGATTCAGTCGTGTATTCCATGCATCAGATATGCACGTCCGGTATAAGAATTTAGAACATCAGTAGTTCCAGCCTTATAGTCATGTTTCAGATCAGTGTATTCTTTCTTAGAGAAACATATCATGTCCGCATTATTCCATACCTCTAAGCTTCAATATGTTCTTACCCATCATTCAAGGACGAATGATCCCAAGGGGGAGATAATGTAACACCTCGTATCTTCGGGCTAGAGTTTAGACCGTCGTTCCTACGTATATAGACACGAACTGAATTATTCTTGTAACGCCTCGCATTTTGGGCTAAAATATAGACCATGATTTCAATACGTTGATAATCCCGAAGCCATAAATCCTATGCCAATATGGCATGTTAATTATTTGCAAATTATGTGAATCCATTCAAGTTTGAATTTAGACCATAGAGGTCCTTCAACTCAAGGACGAGTTGAAACTATTTTGATCGATTAAGTTTTAGTGGACATTGTAATTTGTGTCAGATTCCATCAACCATAACTCTTTGTATATGCCCAATTAGAGAGCCTACTATGTGTCAAATGATAGTTCTTCGAGTTAGCTTTCCAACGATACCAATTTTGCTAAAATCCAACACCCGAGCAAGAAGTTATGGCCTTTCAAAGTAGTAGGCAGCGCCTATGTAAACATAGGCGACATCATAGGCGGCGCCTATGTAAACATAGGCGATAGCATAGGCACCGCCTATGTAAACATAGGCGATAGCATAGGCACCGCCTATGTAAAGGTTTCAGGTGACTTAAACACTCCGTTTTTGGGGCAAAATGGTCCTTTTCCACCCTTATTTAGCCATAAACACGAAATTCAGTTCCCAAAGACCCCAAAATACACCTTCATTCGTCCAAATTGTTCAAGAACTCTCTCTAGGGTTTCAAAATAAAAACCCAAGTAGTTCAAGATTCAACCATGGGTTTTCAAAACAAATTGAAGATTTGGAATCCCCGCAACGTAGGCTTCAAGAAGCACCTATTATATTCGCATATAGTGGTACGTGGGGCTATCCAAAAATCTCATATGTGTAGTTTTTATGAACATGCATGATTTTAAATGGGGGTTTTCAATCAAATGCTAATAACTTGTTTTCAATATGATTCCTAAGTCATTTTTCTTTATGTCATGGGAATTGTTTGCCTATATACTTCAATGGTTGAAACCATGCATATGTGATTTGAGATTTTGCATGGAAGTTTGATAAATATGAATGATAAATTGCTTTCAAATTCCCATGATAATGTCTTGATACCCCATATCATATTGAGACCAACAAAAGAGAGCATGAATTTGAAATAACTATTGTTCACCACTTGTAAATGATGAAGCACCTTGGTTTTTACATGATAATGCATATGGGGAAGTGAAATTGATGACTTGCAAATCGGGTATGAAGATACCCTACAGGATATGATATGTGATTGAATCAGATGAAATTTGAATGCATTGATTTTACATGAGATAGGTGGATGCCCGAAGAAGGCATTTGAGTGTAAGGACTCATCGCTGGAAAACGTGTTTGCCAACACGGAGATTTGGTACAAGGCTAAGTGATATTGTATACTTGACTTTATGTCATTCCCAAATTGGGACTATAGGTAGGAGCCCGGGCTAAGTGATCTTGGGCACTACCAGTGGGTCGAGACACCATGCTTCGTGGTCTTGTGTGTCTCTCCCTCACTTATACTCTAATCTCGGTGGCAACCGAGGTTAGATAGTTGGTGTAAATTATGTAGGGCATTCCACCTAGCTCAATTGCTTTTCATTGTTGTTGAGAAACTATTGCATTACGCCCATGTGTTTTCAAATGATTTGAGACGAAATTGTTTTATAATGGATCTAAACTATATTTTGTAAAAATATTATGTTTTGTTTTGATTTATTTGCGTGCCAGTACTTTTGTACTGACCCCCTCCCCTCTCCAACCTCTCAGGTTCAGAGGCCCAGTCTAGGGGTCAAGAGAATCAGCAGATCATTCAGACAAAGTTGCAGAGACAAGTGGTGATCCTTCTATGTTTTGGAAGGCCTTACGTCCTGCAGTCCTTTAGCTTATATTTAGCTTTGGGGTCTACTGGGGGCCTTGTCCCAGTTTATATACAGTTACTTGACTCAGTCATTTGTTAGAGATTTTCGTAGACAGATGTTTAGAGGTTGATTGATGTTGGGGGAACCTTATTTCCCCGTTATTGTTTCTTTTCATATTTATGACCATGTTTCCAAATTATTGTGCTTCTTCCGCATTACTTTGATCATATGAATTAGGTGCATGATTACCAAACAGATAGGGGTGTTTCGGGCCTCCATGGTTTGAAATGTTCATCACGGCCAGGCCTTGGTTCAGGTCGTGACAAAATTGGTATCAAAGCACGGTTCATGGTCCTAGGGTTTCTGCAAAATCTCGTCAGGTAGAGTCTTGTTTATGGGTGTGTAGCGCGCCACACTTATAAGCAGGAGACTACAAGGCGTTTAGGAATGTCTCTCTTTTTTCATGTTCTAGTTCGTACAACAGAGTCAGAATGTTCCTCCTTCATACTCTAATTCGTGCTATGGTGACGTCCATACAAAAGTAAAATCATCCCAAATTCTTTCCTTACTCGGATGTTCTCAGACCCATCACATTACTGGGGTATTCAAGTACAGAAGTTTAGAGTCTAAATGGTATGGTTCGTTCTGATTGGATCATATAAGATTTTTGCAAGGACTTGAGAAGAGTTCGTTAGTTCTTTAGAGTGTGTTGGTTCTAGTGTGAACCTTGATTTTGATGAAATTATGCTTTTCAGCCTGCAGTATTAAGTATATTCAGTTCTTTTCAGAACTTATGTTGCCAGTGTCATGCTTCAGAGGTAATAAGGTATAGCAGAATGTTGGAACTATATTTCCACCAGAATGGTAGTGTGGGTTAAAGTGCTGTTGTCATGACCTATTGGTAATAAAACTAGACCAAGAAGTTAGTAATGTGAAGTCACAAAGTTAGAAGCCAGAGTGAGGGTGATTTTTGTGTAAGTGAATATTTCAGTTGAATAACCGATGTTTGAGGATGATTTACCCCCTTTATAGTGATAAACTAATGTGGTAGCTAGTAGCACGTGTGGATGATAAGGTAGTCCATGGGGGGAGTATTTTACTCAGATTTTTATTTATAAAGAGTAATATGTATATTCTTATACCATTAAATATTATGTGTCAATTTTCTATCCCTTGTAATATGTAATCTTGTTATCATGGTGTTTTTAAAAAAAAAAATAAAAAAATTTAAAGTCTATTGAAACCGTGTGGGGCTCTTTCGATTCACTAGCATAGTTGCCTTGTCATCCATCTCATTTTCTTGTTCCAAATACAAAACCAAAGTCTAGTGAAGCCGTGTGAGGCCTGTTTCTATTCACTAGCAACTTGTTGTTCTTTCGTTGGTTTAATATATGTATGGCTGAATCTGTTTGCATGAGATTGAGTTGGTAAAGAGGTAATTCATCCTTGTGAGTTAGTTTAGTATAAGGTAGATAAGGAGTTGTTAGTCAGGGTGATTTGCTGGTTGCTTGAATGTGAAAATAGCTATATTAGCGAGTAAGTTATGATTATAGACTCATGGTTGTTTAAGGAATTTGAAGGCAGTCTAAATGTATGATTGAGTGAGTAAGTATGAGGTGAGAAATCCATATAAGTAGAAAAGATTGTATGGGGTTATAATATAAGACTAAGGTTGATCATGTCTATTATGTGACCTTACCCCTTGACCTTCTTTTGTTGGTAGTTGTAAACTAGTACTACTTATGAGAAGGTATGTAGCAGATTTTGAAGTATTTGGGATAGAATGTTCCGATTTGATGGATTAGTATATTATGTTGCCCTCGTCATTGGTGGTAGATGATTGATGCTAGACCATTGGATTGAATCTAATGTAGGATGTGGATGTAAGAATAGTGGCATGAGATTAATGATATATGTTTGTTGGAATAAATATTAGTAGGCTTGATGCGTTGAAATAGTACGTGCTAATGAGTTATGATAAGGAAGACCGTAAGGTCAAGGTCGATTATTGTTGTTATGAAGTTCTAGTGTACTAGTGTTTCTTGATGTTTATTTCATGGTTTCCAAGTGAGAATCATGCGTAAGGTTGGGTTGTAAAATCATGTTTAGCACTAGACATTAAGTTTGAACAGTCTAAGTTCATAAAGGTGGATGTGATGATTTCTTGATCAATGATGTTAGTTACATGAAAGTGATCTAATAGGATTGAACGGTGTATAAAATGGCTTAAGTTTAAATTGATTCGTAATGAAGTATAATGTTATAGGTATGGTATGTAAGTATGCCCAAGGCGATATGGAGTTGTGGCATTTCTCTAAGACTATTACATATTGTGTGTGACTAGTGGTACGGTGGAGTAGCTAGTTGGAAAAAGACTAGTTAGATGGTATATAGTGTTCTAGATAGCCAAGTTAAGGAGCGTTGATTGATAGTGTTGAACCTTTTGATGTGATCTTGATTCTCATGGTAGAGAGATATAAATTTGGAGTAGCAATATTAGTATTCTAGGACAGAAGTGGTATGGTTCATCAAAGGCTTGGTCATATCCATGTTAAGTGTTAGAATCTAAGTTTGACTCTTGAAAGTTGAACTGATAGAAATAAGTGTGCAAGCATTATACTATGACTATTGGTGGCTATGGAAAGATAGAGTGTATCCCAGAAGGTAGTCATTCGGTTTAAGTCTACGCTATGCATGTATTGTCATTTTTTTTTCTTTCAGACCCTAGAGTGCAGTAAGTGTAGTTCAGTTAGAATCTGGTAAGAGATCTCCCAAACTCTAGATGATGACTTGAAGCTAAGGGGGAGATAATAGAACGAATGATCAAGTAAGGCTCTCGGATTCTAGTAGTGATGCAGCATGATTTAGAACATCCGAAAGTGAGGGTGAATCTCAACCCATTCCTACCTCAGTATTTTTTTGTTATCCGGATGCTTACTCATGCCTTACGATTCAGTTCCGTGATAATAGTTCATGATTCCGGTATATGATAGAGAGTCACATACTCTTCCAGTTCCAAGATAATGAGTTCTAGTTCATTCAAGTAGTCGGAATCACATTCCTTATGTTATGAACTCTAGTTGAGGTCATGCAACTCATGACGCATGTACTCACTCTTTATAGTGTGTCAGTCCCATATAAAAATCTTTTCAAGCTTCAAGGTCTTATGTTTTAACCTTTTAGTGACCCTTCCTATGCAATGATAGTGGTGATGATGTAAATCTTCTTGTTGATGGAAGATCATAGTATGCTTGTTTAGATAAGGCCATAAGTATGAAGTAAGATTTGGGGCCAAGTCTTTGATACATGTGATGGTTAGTGGAAAAGTTTGTGCGTATATGTCTTAGGGTAGCGCGTGGGATTTATATTGACAATAGTTTAGAAACTATGTGAAGTATATATTTATGTGTGGTTTCCTTGAAGTTAACATGTGGTTATAAATTAGGCTTGAATGACATTTTTGGATAGTAGTGGAAGGTCGTAATATGCATTAGCGACTTCATATTAAGAGTTCAGAGTAGTGATTGAAGTGGTAAGGCATGTTATACTTAGGATGTGATCTTTAAAGGAGATATATAAGGTGGCATCATATGGTTTAGAATAATAGCGTGGTCTGGCATGTTGTATTTTTTTGTGACTTAGAGTTAGGCTTGATCATGGCGAAGGGATTAAGTTATTTTCGACATTAGTAGAAAGATTTGTCAATGCTCATATGAGTATTTTAAGCTGAGTTGAATGAATATGATATTTATAGGGAATAGTATAGTTAAGGGATATTCGGAAAGTGCTCTAAGCCTGAAAGTAAGAAGTTGTATTGCCAAAGGTCTGAAAATTCTATCCTAATTTAAGAGCTATATATCTATATTCCAAACTACAGAGTAGTGTCAATGTTGTGATTTCCTCAGTCGGATGTTTTGTGTAATCCAAACCCAAGATTCATGGCTCCCTATTACTGCTAGAACTTCTTTAGAGAGAGTATTGAAGAGATACTCCAGATTGAGTATAAGTTTCCAGTATAGTTCAGTCTATGTAGCCAGCAAATCAGTTTAGCAGACAGATTCGCATGACTTGTTTTCTCGTCTCTTTATTTAATCATGCTACCCAAAAATCTCAATATGTTACTATTCCAAGATAGAGTATACTAGTATTTGCGAGTATAGCTCAATTCATGCATCATGTACTAGATTTAGATTCCAGATGTTCAGTTATGATTAAATTTGTTGGTGCCTAGTGCATCGCCTTAGTTTTCCGAGTATCTTAGTGAATTAGCATTCATAGAGGGACATAGGGTCCCAAGGGGGAGATACCCCATTCAGCTGTATACATAGATTCTTATTACAAGCTTCGCACTAATTATCATTGCGTATTCAGTCATACATCATCAATTCAGTTAGATATGCATGCATTAGAAATGCATGTACAATAGAAAAGTTCAGCTTATCAGTGTATTTAGTTCCGCGTTCATGAGAACGACTCAGTAACAAATCCATGCATCAGATATGCACGTCCGGTATAAGAATTTAGAACATCAGTAGTTCCAGTCTTATAGTTATGTTTCAGATAAATTCATTCTTTCTTAGAGAAACATATCATGTCTGTGTTATTCCATACCTATAAGCTTCAATATGTTCCTACCTATCATTCGAAAACGAATGATCCCAAGGGGGAGAAAATGTAACACCCCACATTTTGGGGTGTTATAAAAACCATGATTTTGATGCGCTGAAAATCCCAAAGCCATAAATGCTATGCCAATATGGCATGTTAATTATTTGCATAGTATGTGAATCCATTCAAGCTTGAATTTAGACCATAGAGGTCCTTCAACTCAAGGACGAGTTGAAACTATTTCGATCGATTAAGTTTTAGTGGATGTTGTAATTTATGTCATCTTCCATAGACCATAACTCTCTGTATATGTCGAATTAGAGAGCCTACTATGTTTCAAATGATAGGTCTTTGAGTTAGCTTTCCAACGATACCAATTTTGCTAAAATCTGACACCGGAGCAAGATGTTATGGCCTTTCAAAGTAGTAGGCGGCGCCTATGTAAACATAGGCGATAGCATAGGCACCTCCTATGTAAAGGTTTCAGGTGACTTAAACACTCCGTTTTGGGGGAAAAATTGTCCTTTTCCACTCTTGTTTATCCATAAACACGAAATTCAGTTCCCAAAGACCCCAAAATACACCTTCATTCATCCAAATTGTTCAAGAACTCTCTCTAGGGTTTCAAAATAAAAACCCAAGTAGTTCAAGATTCAACCATGGGTTTTCAAAACAAATTGAAGATTTGGAATCCCCGCAACGTAGGCTTCAAGAAGCACCTATCATATTCGCATATAGAGGTACGTGGGGCTATCCAAAAATCTCATAGGTGTATTTTTTATGAACATGCGTGCTTTTAAATGGGGGTTTTCAATCAAATGCTAATAACTTCCTTTCAATATGATTTCTAAGTCATTTTTCTTTATGTCATGGGAATTGTTTGCCTATGTACTTCAATGGTTGAAACCATGCACATGTGATTTGAGATTTTGCATGGAAGTTTGATAAATATGAATGATAAATTGCTTTCAAATTCCCATGATAATGCCTTGATACCCCATATCATATTGTGACCAACAAAAGAGAGCATGAATTTGAAATAACTATTGTTCACCACTTGTAAATGATGAAGCACCTTGGTTTTTACATGATAATGCATATGTGGAAGTGATATTGATGACTTGCAAGTCGGGTATGATGATACCCTATAGAATATGATATGTGATTGAATCAGATGAAATTCAAATGCATTAATTTTACATGAGATAGGTGGATGCCTGAAGAAGGAGTTTGAGTGTAAGGGCTCATCGCTGGAAAATGTGTTTGCCGACATGGAGATTTGGTACCAGGCTAAGTGATCTTATGTACTTGACTTTATGTCATTCCCAAATTGGTACTATAAGTAGGAGCCTAGGCTAAGTGATCTTGGACACTACCAGTGGGTCAAGACACCATGCTTCGTTGTCTTGTTATCTCTCCATTATACTTTAATCTCGGTGGCAACCGAGGTTAGATAGTTGGTGTAAATGATGTAGGGTATTCCACCTAGCTCAATTGCATTTCATTGTTGTTGAGAAACTATTGCATTACGCCCATGTGTTTTCAAATGATTTGATGTGAAATTGCTTTATAATGGCTCTCAACTATATTTTGTAAAAATATTATGTTTCATTTTGATATCTCTGTGTGCCAGTACTTTTGTGCTGACCCCCTCCCCTCTCCAACCTCTCAGGTTCAGAGGCCCAGTCTAGGGGTTAAGAGAATCAGTAGATCATTCAGACAGAGTTGCAGAGACAAGTGGTGAGCCTTCTATGCTTTGGAAGGCCTTATGCTCTACAGTCCTTTAGCTTATATTTAGTTTTGGGGTCTACTGGGGGCCTTGTCCCAGTTTATATACAGTTACTTGACTCATTCATTTGTTAGAGATTTTTGGCGACTGTTGTTTTGAGGTTGATTGATGTTGGGGGAACCTTATTTCCCCATTATTGTTTCTTTTCATATTTATGACCATGTTTCCGAATTATTGTGCTTCTTCTGCATTACTTTGATCATATGATTAGGTGCATGATTACCAGACAAATAGGGGTGTTTCGGGCCTTCATAGTTTGAAATGTTCGTCACGGCCAGGACCTGGTTCGGGTCGTGACAGATTTTGAAGTTTCAATATAATCATGCATCCACACAGGTGGTTTTCTTATTCTCGTTGGTCTACTTGAAGAGGACTGAAGCAGGGAACGGTTATCTTGACATGTTTCTTCATGAGTGGCGCCAGGTGAAGTTGCACCAGGTACTGCAGCATCAAAGGAATCTTGGCAATCAGCATAAGTATTTGCATCATAAACATAAATGTCCTCTAAAGGAACATCAGCACCAACTTTATCATATGTGGAGTCCAGGAAGTCATTGGTGTTTTCATTAGTTTTGGAAGTATCTGCATGCTACAATTTTTCTTGTGATGGATCAAATGGAAAAGAATCTTCATAAAATACAACATCCCTACTCACTAATAACCTTTTTGAGTTGATGTCCAGTAACAAGTAACCCTTTGAAGATTCTGAATATCCTACTAGCACTCCCAGTTTAGCTCTTTCAGAGAACTTGTCACCCCTAGGGACAACAGTTATATAAAACACAGACATCCAAACACCCTCAAATGAGAAAGCTTGGGCTTTTTAGAAAATTACAACTGATATGGGCTCTTACCACTCAGGACTGAGGTTGGCAACCTGTTCATGATATATACTGCAGCTTTTACACATAATCCCCAGTACTTGATGGACAAATAGGATTTAAACTTAAGAGCTATAGCAATATTCAATATGTGCCTATGCTTCCTTTCCAGTACTCCATTTTGTTGTGGAGTGTAAGGATAGCTGGTCTGATGTAGAATACCCAGAGACTGGAACAATGTGTGACATTGAGTATTGACAAATTCAATACCATTATCAGATCTAATGGTTTTTATCACCGCTCCAAACTGTGTTTTAATCATGGATATAAATGTCTTAATAGCTACTACGGTTTCAGATTTTTTCTGCAACAGATGAATCCAAGTATATCTAATATAGTCATCCACCATAGTCAAGAAATAACACTTATTATCAAATGTAGGTGTTCTATAAGGACCCCGTAAATCCATGTGTACAAGTTCAAAAACTGCAGAACATCTAGTAGTACTTGTGGGAAATGGCATTCTTGTTTGTTTAGCTAGTGGGCATACAATACATTTATTCAATATATTTACATCACTATGATTCATCAAAATGTTTAATTCTCTTAAAACCTGAGGAGATGGGTGCCCAAGTCTTTGGTGCCATAGTCTGCAATTGGGAACAACAACCTCTGCAGTGAACCTACTGTGTTTTGGTCCTTCCTGAAAAACATTATCTTTCCATTCTCCTTTAAGAACATCTAGTCCACCCTCTTGTCTACCAATCCCCTTTACCTTGCCATTGAAGAGGTCCTGAAATATGCAGAAATCAGGATAAAAAGACACAAAGCATGACAGTTCCTTGGTTATCTTAGCAACAGACAACAGATTTAGTCTAAAATCTGGAACAAAGAGAACATCCTTGATAACATCATCTGTAAATATGTAAGATTCTCCTGTGTGAGAAATTATGACTTCATCTCCTGTTGGAAGGTGCAATTTGTCCAAATGTCTTGGAAACAAGATGTTGCTATCTTTAAACAAGTGTTTATTGGCAGACACATGATGTGTAGCCCCTGAATCTACAATCCAACTGTCAGTACAAGTCTTGGATAAGAAATAAGTAGTAATACCTATCATATTGACTTGTTTCATAT
Source organism: Capsicum annuum (assembly GCF_002878395.1). NCBI lineage: Eukaryota > Viridiplantae > Streptophyta > Magnoliopsida > Solanales > Solanaceae > Capsicum > Capsicum annuum. Next base: position 257,393 of record NC_061118.1, on the reverse strand, counting down.
CCTTGGTATCCTTATTCAACATGTTCATAATTTGATTGTACTCTTCATGTGGTTTTGCCAGTGGTACAGGATTGACATCATGACTGGAACTGGAAGTACCAACTGGTCCTGCTACCATGCTTGTAGTTTGGGAAGACTTGCTACTAGTGTTATATGACCTAAAATTTGGAGGAGCATAACCCTGTTTCTTTTTGTTTTTTCAATCATTTAGATATCCTATCAGTTTGTAGCGGTTTTCTTTAGTATGACCTGAAATTTGACAGTAGTCGCACCTTCTACTCTTGTAATTTATGTTTCCCTGTCCATAACCATAATTGCAATTCACTTGCATAGCAGGAGGTTCTGATCTGTCGTGTACAGCTGAGTGTTGTATCTCATCGTCTATGAGCATGGCATAAGATTGATTAAGAGTTGGAGTTACTCCCTTAAGTAAGATCTGTCTCCTATCTTGATAGTAGGACTCATTCAAGCCACTCAAAAATTGTAGAAGTCTCAGTTGACATATGATCTAAGTATTCTTTTCATTTAGGGAAATCACTGCTAGGATTTGGAACCAGAACATCATACTCACTCCACAAGGTTTTCAACTTAGTAAAATAAGCTGAGATTGAATTAGTACCTTGAGAATGCATATTGATTTCACAATGCAATTGATATATACGCACATGATTCACTTTGTCATATCTCTCCTTCAAATCATTCCAGACTGCACAAGCATTTGTAGCATACACGATCCCAGATAGTAAGCTTTCACTCACCATATTCATGATCCATGAAAGGACAATTGCATTACACGTTTCCCACTGATCATGAAATTCTTCTCTGTATGACTCCTTGTTGTAGGATCCAGTGACAAAACCATACTTTCTCTTCCCTAAGAGAGCAATTCGCATGGATCGACTCCAAAGACTATAGTTTTCTGAACCATTCAATTTGATTAGAATGAGTACAGAACTTGAACTATCTGAAGCACCAATGAAGAGAGGATCACTTTGATCAATTTTGGGTGCCATGAATGAAGAAGCTCAGTTATAAAATCAACCAAACTTGCAGAAAAATCAAAGTACTCTCTATATCAGTCAACCTGTCTCTGATACCATGTGAAAATCAAGCATCACAACTTGATGATTCATGAACAAGAAAGAAGAAATGAGAGAGTGAAGTTGTAAGCTTTATTCATCATCAAAATCACGTGTTACAATCTGATATTGTAACTTATATAGGCAATGAAAGATATACGAAATATCTAATAACTACCTCCTTCTAGAATATTCTATTTGACACCTCATTGCACCTAACTAAACATTGTCTAACAACCTCTAACAACTTTCAACCCCTTATACGGCTGACTCAGCAATATACAACTAATTAACTAACTGCATATCTACTCCTATCAGTGCTACACATCAGTGGAACAGGTAGTCACATATGTGTCAACAACACAGTAGTTAAAACACCTCCCAACCAACTTGGAAATGTGTCATTCAACTCATTGTTGCCTAAATCAAGGAATTTCAAATATCTGCAGTTGATCAACGATGGCGGAACTTTTCCCTTCAGCTTATTCCCGTACAAGTTAATGATGATGAGTTTATTTCCTGTACTAAAATTTGTATTAATCGTCCCACTAAGACTATTGTTGTTTCAACCCAAAACCTCAAGATCACTCATCTCACCCAAACATTGTGGGATTGTTCCGTTCAGATTATTACTTCCCAAATCTAGCATTATCAGTGTTTTCAGATTGCAGACGGCAGAAGGAATCTGTCCGCTGAAATTATTTTGAGAAAGAGTAAGAAATTGTAGATCCTGCTCGTCTAGGAGTGACTTTGGAATAGGACCTTGCAACTGATTTTCTTTCCCGCTTTGTTGGTGTGTTTGAATGAGCTGAAGCTGCCTCTATTTATAGGCAAAAATCTGCTCAAGTTGATGTAGGCAATGACATCAAAACCCAACAAGAATGGTACACCTTGCTTGCCTTTACTAGCCAAGAAAGGCCAATTAACAAAAGCCAAAGGCTGCAGCAATTTTGGACCCAAGAAGAAAGGTTTCTGCATAATGGGGCTGGATCCCCACAGTAGGTACATTCTCATGGGAAATTGGCTAGAGCTGGTGCGCACTATATAAGGTGCTGTATTCATAGTAGATATCCATCCCAACC
>NC_061118.1:238860-252232 GCF_002878395.1 Capsicum annuum | reverse complement strand
CATGTAGAGATTTTCTAACTTTGTCCAAATCCCACATGTACTATCTTTGTCAATGATGTTATTGACCAAATCATCTGTTAAGTTCAACTTGATTGCACTAGTAGCCTTTTCATTCATTTCTTCCCAATGCTCTAATTTCATTGATTCGAGCTTTTTGGATTCGCCACCTAGTGCCTTGTGTAATCCCCTGTTGGATGAATAGATCCCTCATCCTCCTCTGCCATGTTGAGAAACCGCTATCACCGTTGAATTTTGCTACCTCGTACTTTACTCCGGACATTTTATTTTTACCTAGTATATAGCAGAGGATAATTCTGGTTATTACATGAATTCCTTGATAGTTACAACAAAGGGATGGGATTGGGACTTTATGCATGTTCTAAAAACAAACATAATTATCAATCTCTCAATAAATAGATTTGAAGGTCATATTTCAAGCATTATTGGAGATCTCGTTGGACTCCGTACGCTGAACCTATATCATAATGGCTTGGAAGGTATTATACCAGCATCATTGCACCAATTATCCGTACTTGAATCGTTGGATCTGTCATCCAACAAAATTGGTGGTGAAATTCCACAGCAGCTTGCATCCCTCACATTTCTTGCGGTCTTGAATCTCTCTCACAATCATCTTATTGGATGCATTCCCAAAGGAAAACAATTTGATACGTTTGAGAACAGCTCATACCAAGGGAATGATGGGTTACATGGACTGCCCCTCTCAAAATATTATGGTGGCGATGATGGGGTACCGCAAGCGACAACTCCAGTTGAGCTAGATGAAGAAGAAGAAGATTTGATCAGTTGGCAAGCGGTTCTCATGGGTTTCGGTTGTGGTCTAGTTATTGGACTGTCCATAATATACATAAGTTTTCGAGAATGGTTGTAAAATTTGAACATAAAATGGATTCGAGAATGAAAAGGAACAAGAAAAGATATTAGTGCGTAACTTGCAGGTATTCAACTTAATATCTATCCTTCATAAGATTACGTTTCATCCTTAAAGCTCTTAACCTAAATCCTTCATTTTTAGAAATTGCAGGATTCAAGTCTAATATGCCGCCGGTGATGCAAATATAAGCCTTCATTTTTCATCGATTGTGATTTTTTTCCAAAGTGTTTGTTACTCTATGAATCAAGACATGATTTTTTTTACTAAATTTGAGACTCTGCCTGAATTGTTTTCATTTATTTGAAGTTGTTCTTGTACAGATAGTAGCCCAACTTCTATCATGGCTTGCTATATAATCTGTTGAAGTTATAATTTCAGCCTAATCTCAAGTAATATGGTGATAGAGGAATCAACCCACAACACAGAAACAAGACACAAAACACAAGACCAACCGAGGACCAAAAGGGGAACAAGTCTCGGCCAACAATAATACCACAAGAACGAGATGATACAAGGTGTATTTTACATCAAAAACAGCCAACAACAAGATGAACATGAGATGATAAGACAACAATAACAAGATAACAACAATACAAGGCTTTGCTAGAACAAGAACACAAACACGATTACATGAAGTGTTAGGATAGGAAGTGAGACATCAACTCTCACAAGAACTTAAGTGTATGTCACACACTAAGACCCTTAATACTTGTAATAGGCAACACCAATACTCTTACAATGACACAAGAGGGCGTGACCCACTCAAGCACCAAGGTTTCTAACAATGTTTGGCAATACTAGCGATTCCGCCCTAGCATCACCCTCATTTCGGATTTGGTGGCTTTTCCAAGCCCTAAACTAAGGTGGTACATTCCTCACACTAGAGAGAGTTTGGTTCAAGTGTTACAACTTTCAATATCAATAAACAACTAAAGAACTAAAGACCTAAAACTAGTCTATTTATAGACTTATTACAAACATAAGTGAAATGTCCCAAAATCCCTCAATGAAGGGAAGATAAAAGGTGCCTATGGGGTGTAGTGTATGGCAGGTTCTTGGTGTGTGATATGGTGTTCCTTTGCACTTCACTTGCACACTTCAAGTCTCGCGTTCAGCGCGCACTCTCATAAGTTCATTTCCGTAATTATTCTTGAATCATAAGAAAGTTCTAAATGATGTTCGCCCGTAGGACCCAACCTACTTCTCGCCCAAAACAACTGCTCATTAGCTAGCCGGACTAGTGGAGTGAACCTATAACCTAAACTTTGTAATTAACTTATGAAATTTAATTTATTGTATAATTTATTAATTTTGATAGAACTAATATACAATTTATTTTTTCCTTTTTTGGTAAGCTGTGAAAGATTGCCATAGACAAATCAAACATTTACACAGCTGCAAAATCAATTTCCCCTCAGCTGCTATATTCCACAATTTGCAGCTTTTTACATCGAGTCCTCCATTCCTCTTTGGTGTACACATCTTTTCCCATGCTACGAGTGATATTTTCCTCTTGTCATCTTTGCTGCCCCATAGATAAATCTACCTCTTTCAGTACATCTTGTGGCGGAATGAAAACCGTCGCCCAAAAGTTATAGACAACAAATAATACAGCATTTATCACTTGCAATCTCCCTGCATAGGATAGTGTCTTAGAGTAGATACTTGTGGTTCTGTATGTTTTTGGGCCTAGGATTTATTTGGTGTGATCTACTGGGTTGTTTTTGGCGGTTTTCATACGCGTCATTGAGACTTTCGTCTCCTCCTTATATTCCTCTTCATTATGCTGAATTTCTCCTCCTCTGCTCGTGGTTTTTCCGTCAAGGGTTTCCACGTAAAATCTGTGTGTTCTTGTTTCCTTTTGTTTGTGGTATTGATTATTCCTGTCCATTCTATAACAAACATAATCTCATCCTCAACAGAGTCTTCTACCCCAGCAAAAAAAATATTAGATTTCTCCATATTAGCCTTAGAACCTGTCTATCAACTTGCTGAAATTAGTGAGTGTCTCTATCAATCTGGTTACTGACTTGGTATCACCCTTACAAAACGACATCAAATCGTATTTCATGTTTTCATATTATTTTCTTCTTAATTTGTGTTTTGGTTGTTAAGAGAACCAAAACAAAGGCCTTTTTTTTGTATAAGACAAGTGGAGGGACCTTTGTGTTGTTGCTTTCATTTGAATTGAGACAAGTCTAGAATTGACCGAAAATGTTTCCTGCATCCATTCATGCGACACATTGAATGTGCCTATTTGATTCATGACTTTATATAATGAATGGGGCATACACTCGAGAAATTAAAGCGGTACATACTCTTAATTCTTACCAATCAAACTTTTTTGAATTTTCATCAGCTTGTGGGATAACACCAATGATATTGTACTATGTTGAATAAGATGGTCAGGTGAGTCACATATCCGTAATCCCAACATGGAGGCACTCAATCGAAGCTCATACCTGATTTATCTCCAAAACAACTCTTTGCTTCTTCATTTCAAGATCCAAAATTGTGGAAATCTGAATTTGGAAAACAAATTACCAAACACTGAACAAAAATCTATTCTCTCGTCATTTATCCTAATTTCTGATTATTATTTTTTACATAATATGATAACTTTTAATATTTAAATAAACATCTGAATCGATCTTGATATGTTCATTGGAAAAAAGTCTCATTCTTTTCTTAAAATTTGAATTTGTTAACAAAGACAAGGTGAATATGTTGAGAAGAGAAGAATTTAAGAATAAAAAGAAAAGTGATTCTTTTTTGATAATAGAAAGAGAAAGTTGTTATGGGAACCAAAAGAAAGACCTTTTTGTCTAAAATTGACAGATTGCATTGACTTGAGAATGTGAACTAGTCATAGTTACCTGCATTCATTTGTGTAACACATCAAATCATACACCTCATCAAAATTATTGAATAGACACACAAAGCAAACATTTCTTGATTTCATCTTAATTAGGTTTGATCATTTCAGTGCAGCAATGGATTGGGTAAAACTTGTACTATTTTTTATGCTATATCCCTTTCTCTGTCAACTTGTTTTCTCCTCATCCTTACCTCATTTGTGCCCCAAACATCAAGCTCTTGCTCTTCTGCAATTCAAGCAAATGTTTACCATTAATCCTAATGCTTCTGTTTGTTACAATCCAACAACTCTTTCATGGAACAAGAGCACAGATTGTTGCTCATGGAAGGGAGTTCATTGTGAGGAGATGACGGGACAAGTAATTGAGCTTGACCTCACTTGCAGTGGACTTCAAGGCAAATTTCATGCCAACAGTAGCTCTCCAAACTCAAACGGCGGTATTTGTATTTTAATAATTTTTCTGGGTTGCTCATTTCAGCTAAATTTGGTGAGTTATCTAGCTTGACGAGTCTTTATTTGGAGTATTCAGGTCTTACAGGTGTAATCCCACCAGAAATCTCTCACCTTTACTCAGTGAACATATCTTCCACCATTCCTCTGAATTTCTCTTCTTATTTAACAACGCTACAGCTTTCAGGCGCACAGTTACGTGGGGTATTGCCCGAAAGAGTTTTCCACCTTTCCAACTTAGAACACCTCGAGTTATCATACAATTCCCTAACTGGTCCGATTCCATCCAACGTAACTGGACTTCAAAACCTACAATTCCTCTTCTTGAAATCAAACTACTTAAATGGGACTATACCTTCCTAGATATTCTCCCTTCCATCACTATCTTTGTTAAGCTTGAGCAATAACTCTTTCAGTGGCACTATTCAGGAGTTCAAGTCAAAATCATTGTATTCAGTTGATTTAAAACAAAATCAGCTGCAAGGTCCTATTCCAAAGTCACTGTTAGACCTGCAAGGACTATTTTCTCTTAGAATTTCTCAAAATAATCAGAGTGGACAGATTGCTTCAACCGTCTGCAACCTGAAAACACTGAGAGTGCTAGACTTGGGAAGCAATCATTTGAGCAGAACAATTCCACATTGTTTGGGTGAGATGAGTGAACTTGCGGATTTTGATTTAAACAACAATTGTCTGAGTGGAACAATTAATACAACTTTTGCTACTGAAAACGAATTCACCATCATTAACTTGTATGGGAATAATCTACAGGGGAAAGTTCCGCCATCGTTGATCAATTGCAGAGTTTGGAATTCCTTGATTTAGGCGACAATCAGTTGAATGACACATTTCCAAGTTGGTTGGGAGGTCTTCCTGATTTGCAGATTTTAAGTTTGAGATCAAATAAGTTGTATGGCCCAATAAAAGAATCAAGGACTGACAACTTTTTAGCTAAAATTCGAGTCATAGATCTGTCATCCAATGGATTTGGTGGAGATTTACCTGTGAGTCTTTTTGAGAAGTTTCAGCCATGAAAATCATTAGTGAGAACAGCGGAACCCGAAAGTATGTAGCAGATAGATATTTTATTTTTTACTCGAATACGTTGATAGTGACAACAAAGGGACTGGATCTGGAACTTCCTCGAGTTTTGACCACAGAAGTAATTATCAATCTCTCAAGGAATAGATTTGAAGGTTATCTCCCAAGCATTATTGGAGATCTCGTTGGACTCCGTACACTGAACCTATCTCATAATGGCTTGGAAGGTGTTATACCAGAATCATTGCACCAATTATCCATACTTGAATCGTTGGATTTCTCATCCAACAAAATAGGCGGTGAAATTCCACAACAGCTTGTATCCCTCACATCACTTGAGGTCTTAAATCTCTCTCACAATCATCTTGTTGGATGCATTCCCAAAGGAAAACAATTTGATACGTTTGATAACAGTTTATATCTAGGGAATGATGGGTTGCGTGGATTGCCACTCTCAAAAGATTGGGGTGGCGATGATGGGGTACCGCAAGCGACAACTCCAGTTGAGCTAGATGATGAAGAAGAAGACGAAGGAGATTTGATCAGTTGGCAAGCAGTTCTCATGGGTTTTGGTTGTGGTCTGGTTATTGGACTATCCATAATATACATAATGTTGTCAACTCACTATCCAGTCTGGTTTTCGAGGATGGTTGTAAAATTTGAACATAAAAGTGATTCTATAATGAAAAGGCACAAGAAAAGATATTAGTGCATAACTTGCAGGTATTCAACTTAATCTCTATCCTTCATAACATAACGTTTCATCCTTAAAGCTCTTAACGTTAATCCTTCATTTTTGGAAATTGCAGGATTCAAGTCTAAAATGTCGCTGGTGATGCAAGTATAAGCCTTCATCTTTCATAGATTGTGATTTTTTCCAAAAGTGTTTGTTACTCTATGAATAAAGACATCATTTTTTTCTTTGCTTCTCCCATTTACTTTGTTCATGACCACAACTTGCATGCACATCAACATGTTGTCCTTAAAAACTAACGAATGTGGCAAACACGCGATGAATGTAATGAGTTATATTGTCATGTTTAACATAGATACAGAATTGCAGTATCGCAGATATGATTAACTAAATCAAAAAGTTACAAACACAACAAAACTTGAAGCAAAATTTTTGCCTAAAATTTCCATAGCTGAAGCATATGTTGTGTTTTTCTTTTTTTTTGGTTTTGGCATTCCAACAGATTTTAACTTTCTGGTTGGGATTTACCGGACTGTCTGTCCTCAATAACTAATTCTAGTTGACCACATTTCGTGTGGATCGTAGAATCAATATCTTATATGTTGTATTACGATCACCTCATATTGATAAAAGGTTTAGAGAACATTTTTTATAGTAAAAAAACAAGAAAGAATTTCTAATTGATGTCTGCCTGTAGGGTCTGGCCTACTTCCCGCCCGAAAGAACTGCTCATTAGCTAGTCGAACTAGTAGGGGTGAACCTATGAACTAAGTCTCATTCTTTATTTAAATTTGAATTTGTTAACAAACACAAGGTGTAATGTTGACATGTGTATCGTGAGAAGAGAAGAAGTTAAGAATAAAAAGAAAAGTGATTCTTTTGAGCCGAGGATCTATTGCAAACAGCCTCTCTACCTTCAAGGTAGGGTAAGGTCTGCGTACACACGATCCTCCCCAGACCCAACCATAGGATTACGCTAGATTTCTTCTTTTTAGTATCTGATGTTTCATGAAGTGTTTGATAGCCTATGAATAACGTGGAACCCAATGAGGGGAAAACCATGGGCCAAGAGAAGCAACTGATATCTCTGTAGAAGGAAATAGTCACAAGTACAATACACAAAGTGACTACTACACACTCAAAAGAAATCTCTCTTTTGATTTTTTTTCACCTCACTACAATATCGCTCACACTCTCTATTTTTCTTCACAAACTAAACTCTCTGTGATGCCTCACTCTATTTTTCTTTCCATCTTTATTGGTGTGTTTGAATGAGCTGAAGTTGCCTCTATTTATCGGCAAAAATCTGCTCAAGTTGATGTAAGCAGTGACATCAAAACCCAAAAAGAATGGTACACCTTGCTTGCCTTTCCTAGCCAAGAAAGGCCAATTTGCCAAAGGCCAATTAATAAAAGTCAAAGGCTACAGCAATTTTGGACCCAAGAAGAAAGGTTTCTGCATAATGGGGCTGGATCCCCACAAATCTCTCCCTCCAGTTCCATGCACATGAAGGAGGTATCCTCATTCTTCTCAGAGAGAGCTCATTCCGACAAGTTCCTTGCACAACTCAAACTTTTCTCGTGACACCACCTTGGTCAGCATATCCGAAGGATTCTCACTTATAGGGATTTCATGATCAGCGTTGATTTGTCCTCTATCTTTTCTCAAATTCAGTGATATCTCACATCGATATGCTTCGTTCTTGCGTGATACATGGTGTTTTTGCTTAAGTCTATTGCACTTTGACTGTCACAATAGACAACGTACTCCTTCTGATGCAATCCAAGTTCTTGAAGAAACCATTTCAGCCATACGATCTCCTTGCCAGCTTCAGTAGCTGCAACATACTCTGCTTTAGTTGTAGAGAGTGTGACATACTTCTGCAACTTCGACTGCCATGATATGGCTCCCCCTGAAAATGTAAACAAATATCCTGTAGTGGATTTTTTGTTGTCAAGGTCACCTGCCATATCAGTCTATATAGCCCTTCAAGATTATATCAGTTCTTCCAAAACACAAAAAATCAGCCGAGGTTCCTCTTAGGTACCTCAGTATCCACTTGATTGCTTCCTAGTGTTCTTTTCCAGGATTTTCAAGGAACCTGCTAACAACACCAACTGCATGAGCATTATCCGGTTTGGTACACAACATAGCATACATCAAACTCCCAACTGCTGAAGAATAAGGAACGTTAGCCATATTTCCCTTCTCTTCCTTTGTAGTTGGACACATTTTCTTGCTTATCTTCAAATGACCAGAAAGAGGTTTTCTAATATCTTTAGCACTCTTCATGTTGAAGCGTTCGAGTACACGTTCAATATGCTTCTCCCGAGATAACCACAACTTTTTGGTTATTCGTTCTCGAACAATCTTCATCCCCAGAATTTGTTGTGTTGGGCCCAAGTCCTTCATATCAAATGGCCTGGAGAAATCTCTCTTCAACTTGGCAATCAGCTCCTTGTCTTATCCTACAATCAACATATCATCCACATACAACAACAGAATAATAAAGTTGTTGTTCGAAAATCTTTTGAAGTATACACATGGCTTAGAATAAGTCCTTTTGTAGGTTTGACTTTGCATGAATGAGTCAAACTTTTTGTACCACTTCCTTGGTGCCTGCTTCAATCCATAAAGACTCTTATTCAATTTACAGACCATGTGTTTCTTTCCAGCTACTTCAAATCCTTCTGGCTGGTCCATATAGATTTGTTCTTCCAAATATTTGTCAAGAAATGCAGTTTTCATATCCAACTGCTCCACTTCAAGATCTAGGCAAGCTGCTAAGCTCAAAATGGTTCGAATAGAATTCATTTTGACAACGGGTGAAAAGATTTCATCAAAACAATACCTTTCTTCTGTTCGAAGACATTTACTACCTATCGAGCTTTATATCTGACCAGCTTGCCATTTTCATCTTTCTTGAGTTTAAAAACCCACTTGCACTTAAGTGGTCTTTTACCTTTTGGAAGTTCAACCAGCTTGTACATGCCATTTTGCTACAGAGATTCCATCTCTTCTTGCATGGCTTTCATCCACTTGTTCTTTTCTAGATGGACATACCTCATTTAGACTTTCTGGCTCCCCCTCATCATTAATAAGGACATTCTCTGAGGAAGGGTACTTGGATGACTCTACCCTTTGCCTTTCAGACCTCCTTAAAGGTTGATATTGTTTTTCTTCTTGAGTAGGGTATTCCACCTGTTAAGTATCAGGTTGCTCCCCCTGCTCGGCATAATCATCAGCTGTATTTTCTGCACTTCTGGGATGGTCAGAAGTAGAAGTAATGGTGATAACATTAGGAACTACACCATTTTGTTTCTTGAACTTCCCTAATACATCATCAGTAATTCTGACTTCACTTTCTCGGAAGACTATATCTCTACTTTCGATGACCTTCTTCTTTACAGGATCCCACAATCTTTACCCAAATTCTTTATCTCTATGTTTGATGAATATGCAGGGAACTGATTTATCATCTATTTTTGTTCTTTGCTCCTTCGAAACATGTACAAAAGCTCTACAACCGAACTCCTTCAGATGAGAGTAGGACACCTCTTTGTTGGTCCAAACTCTCTCTGGGATGTCAAACTCCAATGGAACCGATGGACTACGATTGATTAGGTAGCAGGCCACCTAAACTGCTTCACCCCAGAATGAGTTAGGTAGTTTAGCCTTTCTAAGCATGTTTCTCACCTTCTCAACAATGGTACGATTCATCTGCTTAGCTACACCATTGTGTTATGGGGTTCTAGGAACTGTTTTCTCATTCCCTTGAAGTGTACTCACCTCCATTTTTAGTGCGGAGATGCTTTAGCTTTTGACCCGTCTCCCTTTCCACCAGAGCATGAAACTTTTGGAATACTTGAAATACCTGATCTTTGGTTTTCAAGATATAAACCCACAATTTTCGTGAAGCATCATCAATAAAAGTAACAAAATATTTGTTATTGCCCATCGATTCTACCTCCATTGGACCACAAACATCCGAATATACCAGATCAAGTATATTCAATTTTCTTTCAGACGATGTCTGAAATGAGACTCTATGCTGCTTACCGAATAAACTGTAGTCACATAATTTTGCCGGCGTACATTTGGAAAAAAAGCTGAGTGATTTCTTAGCGAGGATTTCTAATCCTTTCTCACTCATATGACCCATTCTTATGTGCCACAAATCTACAGAAATCTCTTCTCGAACTGCATTCAATTCACCTAGGTAAATTTCTGCATTTGTCCTGTACAACGTGCCACGACCAACACCTTTTGCAATCACCAATGCTCCCTTGGTGAGTCTCCATTTTTTATTTACAAAATAGTTCTCGGATCCATCTCGATCCAAGGCAATTCCAGAGATCAAGTTCAATTGCAACTCGGGTACATGACGCATATCTAATAGAACCAATATGCATCCGACAATAGTCTTGATACAAATGTGTTCGATCCCCACGATCTTTGAATAACTTGAGTTACCCATTTTCATAGTGCCGAAATCATCTACTACATACTTGCAGAAAAATCCCTTACCGGTGTAGCATGGTAAGATGCTCCTGTGTCAACCACCCATTCCAACTCTGTCCCTGCCAAGTGCATGCACTCCTCTTCCTCATTTGTGAAGAGAACAACATCATCATTGTTTTGCACCGTGGCAGCAGTGTTGTCGTCATTCTTCTGGCCACTACTTTCACCTTTACCCCTTTTTAGAGTTGGACAATCTCTTTTGAAGTGACCTGGTTGATTGCAATTATAGCAATTTCTGGCTTTTGATTTAGATCGGACCTTGGACTTTCCACGACCTTCGATTCTATCATAGCTATTTGAACTCCTTTGGTGACTTATGCCTCTACTTTCTGTTATAAGAGCCTGCCCATGATTTTCAGGATTCTTTCTCATCTTCTCGTTGAGTAGAAGAGCTGATGTGACATCTTTCAGCTCAATAGAGTCCTTACCATGTAAAATGGTTGTTGCCAAAGTATCAAAAGAAGATGGCAACGAGTTCAAGAGTATGATGGCTTTATATTTCTCCTCGATCTATACACCGAGGTTAGCCAATTACGTGATCAGTCCATTAAGCACATTTAAATGTGACAAGAAATGTGTACCTTCACCCATATATAGGGCGCACAACTGCTTCTTTAGGTACAATTTATTTGTCAACATTTTGGACATGTAGAGATTTTCTAAATTTGTCCAAATCCCACATGCACTATCTTCGTCAATGATGTTATTGACCACATTATCTATTAAGTGCAACCTGATTGCACTAGCAGCCTTTTCATTCATTTCTTCCCAATGCTCTAATTTCATGGATTCGGGCTTTTTGGATTCGCCACTTAGTGCCTTGTGTAATCCTTGTTGGATGAGCAGATCCCTCATCCTCTTCTGCCATGTTGAGAAATCGCTATCACCGTTGAATTTTCTACCTCGTACTTTACTTCGGACATTTTATTTTTATCGAGTATAGTACCACCAACTGCAAATATTATTTTCGTGAATGAGCAGGACCTGCGCTCTGATACCAGTTGTTGGGAATAAATCTCGCTACGATAATAATATTACGGTAATAAAGAGTAATAATTACAACAACGGTAATACGGTTAAACAACAAAAACAATAAGAGTGATAATGACACCAAGATTTGTACGTGGAAACCCAATGAGGGCTGCATAATGGGGCTAGATCCCCACAGTAGGTACATTCTCATGGGAAATTGGCCAGAGCTGCCGCGCACTATGTAAGGTGCTGTATTCATAGTAGATATATATCCATTCCAACCTTAATGCATTAGCAAAGTAATGTCCTATTCCTAATATATAAAGCGGCTCGATCGTTTTCAAGGCAACCATTCACTTTTCTTTTACCTATAAGAATTTATATTGATCAAATAATTGTTTTCTTGTGCTAGAGATCATATTCAAAGTGAATTTTTCTGCATTATATAGGTTAGCTATATCTAGTAGTACTATTTGATAAGGCATAATCCATAAATATGATCCTAAACTTGACACCAAATTATAACTTTGACCTTAAACTTTGACAGTGCACAAATATGACCTTTATCTGTTTAAAACTGCACAAATATGACCTCCTCCAAGTCAGCCCTTTTAACGACGTGGCACCGTGTGATTGGATTAATTTTTCACGTAGGCGCGAGTGAAACTCACACATGGGGTTGCAAAATCGGAGGTCATATTTGTTCAGGTTTTGAATAGCTAAAGGTCCTATTTGTGCACTATCAAAGTTTAAGGTCAATGTTATAATTTGATGTCAAGTTTAGGGTCATATTTATGTATTATGCCATTTCATAAATTAGCTATCATCTAGGCATCCATCACAGCACATACCTGATTTATTACTTCTAGTTCCAAAATAGTGGAAATATATATCTGTAAAAGCAATTAACAAACATTGAACAGGTTCAAGCATGATCTGTTTAATTTTCCAGCTTTAAGAACATGACATATTAAATTAAAATTATTAATAACACGTCAACTTAAAGTAGAAATTTTCTTCTTCTTTTCTATTTGGCTGTTAAGAGAACCCAAAAAAAAGACCTTTTTTATGATAAGGTATCAGACAAAATGCAAGTGGAGGGACCTTTGTGTTGTAGTCAAGGTCTGTACCCCAAGTGGAGGGACTAATCAAACTATCTTTGATTTTTGGGCAACGACTCATGCATTGACTTGAGTTTTTTTTTTCCCCATTACCTTAACTTCATACTATCAAGTGATTTGAAATCCAATTACAGCAAACTTTCTAGTACATCACGGAGTAAATATCTACAAAGTTAAGATCTGAAAGTGACTACCATCTTGGAATTGATTACTCTGAAGTAACTCAAGGTGTTTCTTTTTTCCAATTCTTGACTTGAAATGTCTTCGTCAAAGTATTTACACCAATTATCACTCTTATAAACTTTTCTTCCTTCTTAAAAAAAAGGGCAGCATGGTGCACAAAGCATCTTGCGTTAGCAGGGTCCGGAGAAAGTCCCCACCCCAAAAAGCGTGATGTAGACAGTTTAATATAATGCAAGCATTAATAAGAACTTTCATGGCTCGATCGTTTCCAAGGCACCATTCACTTTTCATTTTCCTAGAAGAATTTATATAGGATAGTTATATCTAGTAGTACTATTTGATAAATTAGCTTAATAGTGAGTAACAATTTGGTCCGGACTACTTGCAAAAACATGGGATTGTGATGTCTTCAACTGAGAAAGTATCAAACAAAATTGTATTATTACAAGTGATAGGATCTTTCTATTGTAGCTTTCGTTTGGACCTTTCTACTATATATACCTCATCAAAATTATTGAATAGAGACACAGAGCAAAAATTTCTAGATTTCTTCTCTACCAACTTAATTATTTTTCATCATTTTAGTGCAGCCAGCAATGGCTTGTGTAAAACTTGTA
>NC_061118.1:232271-235860 GCF_002878395.1 Capsicum annuum | reverse complement strand
TTAGGATCATTCGTCCCCGAATGATGATGCGGGACACCGACAGATACAATTTCAAGAATAATAAAGGACTAGGAAAGATAAGATAGGAATAGTACCTTCTGTCTCCTCCTCCATCGAAGCAAACAAATTGGGATACCTAATTCTCATGTCATCTTCTGACTCCCAAGTTGCTTCTTCGACTTTCTGATTCCTCCACAGTACCTTTACTGAGGCTATCTCTTTGCTCCTCAGCTTTCGAGCTTAGTGATCTAAAATTTCAATGGGCTCTTCTTCATAAGACAAGAAGTCTGTCACTTTGATACCCTCTACTGGCAATACCATAGAATGATCTCCAATGCATTTCTTCAACATGGATACATGGAATACCGGATGAACGGAACCCAAACTTGCAGGCAATTCTAACTCATATGCAACTGTACCAATCTTTTTCAAAATCTAATATGGCCCTACATAACGAGGGCTCAATTTACCCCTTTTTCCAAACCGTATAACTCCTTTCATAGGAGAAACCTTGAGAAACACCCAATCACCAATTTCAAACTCTAGTTCTCTTCTCCGAACATTGGCATAGCACTTCTGACGACTCTGAGCAGTCTTGAGTCATTCTCTAATGATCTTGACTTTCTCCATTACCTGATGAATAAGATCAGGCCCATACAACTGAGTCTCACCCACTTCATACCATCCTATCGGAGACCTACATCTCCTCCCATACAAAGCCTCAAAAGGAGCCATCTTGATGCTGGCATGGTAGCTATTATTGTAAGAGAATTCAATCAGTGGCAGGTGATCTACCCAACTACCTTTGAAATCAATGACGCATGCCCTTAACATTTATTCGAGGGTCTGAATGGTACGCTCAGCTTGCCCATCCATCTGAGGGTGGAAAGCTGCGCTCAAATTCATTTGTGTACCTAATCCCTTCTGAAAGGATCTCCAAAACTGAGATGAAAACTACGTATCTCTATCAGATATAATGGACACGGGTGCCCCATGCAATCGAACTATCTCCTCAATGTAAATCTTAGCATAAACATCTCCCGAATAATTAGTCCTCACAGGCAAAAAATGGGCTGACTTGGTCAACCGATCTACAATCACCCATATAGAATCATACTGGTTTCGGGATCTCAGAAGTCCTGTAATGAAGTCCATATTTATCATCTCCCACTTCCATAAAGGCAGGGCTATCTCTTGGGAAGTACCACCTGGCCTCATGTGTTCTACCTTCACTTGTTGACAGTTCAAATACTTGGACACAAAATCAGCTACATCACGTTTCAAGTTATTCCACCAATACAAGGTTTTCAGATCATGGTACATCTTAGTAGAGCCTGGGTGAATGACATACCTCGAAGTATGTGCCTCATTAAGGATTCTTTCCTGTATCCCATCGATATTCGGAACGCACAACCTACCCTGAAATCTCAGAATACCATCTCCACCAATTTCAAACGACATAATCTTTTGTTGACCCACATATTTCTTGATTTGCATCAAGATGGGATCTTCAACCTACTTCTCCTTAACTTCAGTACAAAGAGATGACTTAGCTAACTCATGAACAATCACCCCTCCATCTTCGGAATCTAAGAGTTGCACTCCCAGATTTGTAAGGCGATGAATATCCTTCACCATCTCTTTCTTTCCTTCTCCTTCATGAGAAAGGCTGCCCATAGACAACCTGCTGAGGACGTCGGCTATAACATTTGCCTTGCCCAGATGGTAATGCCGACTCATATCGTAGTCTTTCAAAAGCTCCATCCAACACCTCTGCCTGAGGTTCAATTCTTTCTATGAGAAAACATACTGTAAACTATTATGGTCAGTATAAATATCAACATGTACTCCATAGAGATAGTGTCTCCATATTCTAAGTGCAAACACCACGGCTGCTAACTCCAAGTCATGAGTGGGGTATTTGCGCTCATGCACCTTTAACTTCCTAGATGCATAAGCTATCACCTTACCACGCTGCATCAATACACAACCAAGTCCCACACGGGACGAATCATAATAAACCACAAAATCATCTACACCCTCGGGAAGGGTCAAAACAGGAGCAGTAGTCAGCTTGTCCTTCAATTTCTCAAAATTTTTTTCACACAAGTTAGACCACACAAACTTCATCTTTTTCTGAGTCAGTTTAGTAAGCGGAGCAGCTATGGAAGAAAAACTCTCTACGAACCTTCTATAATACCCCGCCAAACCCAAGAAGCTTCGAATATCAGTTGGAGTTGTGGGTCTGCGCCATTTTCTCACTTCTTCAACTTTCTGGGGATCCACTCTTATCCCATCACTGGACACAATATGCCCCAGGAAGGCAATAGTGTCTAACCAGAATTCACACTTAGAAAATTTAGCATATAGCTGATGATCCTTAAGGGTCTGAAGGATAATTCAGAGGTGATTGGCGTGATCCTCTTTAATTTTTGAATAGATCAGAATATCATCAATAAATACAATGAAGAACAAGTCAAAAAACTAACAGAACACTCTATTCATATGATCCATGAAGGCTGCAGGGGCGTTAGTCAACCCGAAGGACATAACTAGAAATTCGTAGTGACTATATCGGGTTTGGAAGGTTGTCTTGGGTATGTCTGACTCCCTAACTTTCAATTGATGATAACCCGAACGAAGGTCTATTTTTGAAAAACACTTGGCACCCTGAAGTTGGTCAAAAAGGTCATCAATCCTAGAAAGAGGATATTTATTTTTAATCGTGACCTTATTCAACTAACGGTAGTCTATGCACATCCGAAGGGACCCATCCTTCTTTCGCATGAAGAGCACGGGTGCACCCCATGGGGAAACAATAGGACGAATAAAACCTTTGTCTAGGAGGTTTGCAAGCTGTTCCTTTAACTCCTTTAGTTCAGCGGGAGCCATTCTATATGGCGAAATAGAAATAGGATGAGTGTCTGGAAACACATCAATGCCAAAATCTATCTCCCTATCGGGGGGTATCCCTGGGAGATCTTCGGAAAAGACTTTTGGGAATTCATTCACTGCAGGGACTGACTGCAGAGGAAGGTTTCCAACTTTTGAATCTTTTACTCGGATTAGATGATACATACAACCTTTGGAGATAAGCTTTTGGGCTCTAAGATAAGAGATAAAGTGACCTCTAAGTTCCACAAAACTCCCTGCCCATACAATTAGTGTCTCATTCGGGAAAGAAAAATTGACCTTTCGGGTTCTGCAATCAAGGGTGGCATAACACGAATGGAGCCAGTCCATCCCAAGGATGGCATCAAAATCTATCATATCCAGTTCTATAAGGTCTGCCACAGTTTCCCTACTATGAATAGACACAACATAATTTCTATACACTCTTCTAGCAACAACAGAATCACCTACAAGAGTAGAAACAGAGAAGGGTTCCACAATAACTTTAGGCTCAAACCCGAAACCAACAGCCACATAAGGGGTCACATAAGATAAAGTAGACCCAGGATCAAGCAATACATAAACATCATGAGAAAAGATTCATAACATACTGGTGACAACATCTGGTGAAGCTTCCGCCAGCTGAAGGGGCGCCCTTAGGAAAAGAAGTTGTGGAGGCAGCTTGGGACTTAGCCCC
>NC_061118.1:228957-232171 GCF_002878395.1 Capsicum annuum | reverse complement strand
ACCCACTTTGCCACAAGTATAGCAGTTTCTCCCCTCAAACCAGCACTTTCCTAGATGATTCCTTCCGCAAACCTCACATCGCGGATAAGTACGATGCTGCTGGTTCACACTACCCTGAGACTGTGTACCTAGAGCTTTGGACCCATGAGGAGTCTGAAAACTCTGAGTTTGTCTGTCTATCGGTGGTCTGGGTGCTGGGGCACTGGCTACTGACTGTGCATTATTCCAAAACTTCTTCTTCTTCGACCATTTATTACCCCAGTTACCACTCTGCGGCTGAATCTGGTGCTGGTCTGCAGATCTAGCTCTCTTAGCCTGTCTGTCTTTCTCTCGAGATTCAGCAATCTTTTTCTTCTTCTCTTCCACTTGTTGCATATGAACAATCAGTCGAGCAAAGTCTAACTCCTTATTCAATGTAGCCTCTGGCACTCAAGTACCAGGTTATCAGCAAGGCCAGATGCAAATTTCCTCATTCGAGCTCTTATATTACTAGTCAACTCTGGTGCATAGCGGGCTAGTTTATTAAACTTCAAAGTGTACTCCTGGACACTCATACTGCCCTGCTTCAGATTCATAAACTCTTCCGCTTTGGTCTCTCTCAACTCCAGAGGAAAAAATCGATCAAGGAAAGCTTCCACAAATTCACCCCAAACTGTGGGCTCAGCACTTTCACCTTTTTCATCTTCCCAGTTGGCATACCACTGATTCGCAACGTCCTTGATCTGATAGGTTGCTAGCTCCACCCCTTCAACCTCATCCACAAGCATCACCTTAAAGATCTTTTCCATCTCATCCACGAACATCTATGGATCTTCCTCCACCTTGGTGCCAATGAATTTAGGTGGGTTCATCTTCATGAAATGTCCGACTCTAGTAGCCTCAGACGTAACAGATGCAGATCCAACACCTTCCGATCGTTGATCCTGGTTAGCTACTAACTGTGTTAGTATATGAATGGACCGTCTGAATTCTACATTTGAAATATCTCCCTGAGCAGTTGGGGGTTGGTTGGCATTAGTCCGCGGAGCCCGAGGTGGACTGATCGGGAATGGAGGGACTCTCGGAGTAGGGACAAATTTTGGAGTATGAGCCCTGTTACGGGTCTGCATCCTATGGGTGGGACGGACCTCATCTGCCTGAGCATTCTGATCGATGATACGACGTGGAGGCATAACTGTGTTTCTGAAACACAAGTAATCATTGATTAGGGGACAGTTCAGACTCTGAAGCACGAACTAAATCATAAAGAAGGGAAACATTTCCTAAACGCCTAGCAGCCTCCTGCTTATAAGTATGGCGCGCTACACACCTATAAACAAAACTCTACCTAACACGATTTCGCAGACACCCTAGGACCATGAACCGTGGTTTGATGCCAAGTTTGTCACAATCCAAATGAAGGTCTGGCCATGACGAGCATTTGGAACCATGGAGGCCCGAAACACCCCTATCTATCTGGTAATCATGCACCTAATTCATATGATCAAAGTAACGCGGAAAAACACAATAATTCGGAAACATGGTCATAAATATGAAAAGAAACAATAGCGGGGAGATAAAGTTCCCTCAACATCAATTAACCTCTAAACAACTATCTGCAAAAATCTCTAACAAATGACTGAGTCAAGTAACCGTATATAAACTGGGACAAGGCCCCCAGTAGACCCCCAAAATTGAATATAAGATAAAAGGACTGCAGGACATAAGACCTTCCGAAACATAGAAGGCTCACCACTTGTCTCTGCAACTCTGTCTGAATGATCTACTGATTCTCTTGACCCCTAAACTGGGCCTCTGAACCTGAGAGGTTAGAGAGGGGAGGGGGTCAGCACAAAAGTACTGGCATGCAGAGATATCAAAACAAAACATAATATTTTTACAAAATACAGTTGAGAGCCATTATAAAGCAATTTCGTATCAAACCATTTGAAAGCACATGGGTGTAATGCAATTGTTTTCTCAACAATCAGTGAAATGCAACTGAGCTAGGTGGAATACCCTACATAATTTACATCAGCTATCTAACCTCGGTTGCCGCTGAGATTAGAGTATAAGTGAGGAAGAGACACTCAAGATCACATAGCATGGTGTCTCAACCCAATGGTAGTGCCCAAGATCACTTAGCCCGGGCTCCTACCTATAGTCCTAATTTGGGAATGAAATGAAGTCAAGTACACAAGATCACTTAGCCCGGTACCAATATTCTATGTCGGCAAACACGTTTTCCAGTGATGAGCCCTTACATCTCAAACGCCTTCTTCGGGCACCCACCTTTCTCATGTAAAATCAATGCATTCAAATTTCATCTGATTCAATAACATAGCATGTTCTGTAGGGTATCGTCATACCCGACTTACAAGCCATCAATATCACATTATTCTTCTCATTCAACCATTGTATTCAACATGTTTCAACACAAATAACCCTCTCGTTTTCAAGTCAAAATCATGTCAATTCTCAAAATATTTCATGTCATGCTTTTCATGATGTTTTTAAACAATTTACATCATATGCACATTCAAAAACAATTCACATCAACAGAGGGATTTCATATAATTCATGTTCTCAAAATATCACCTTTTCGAAACACACGTATATACATATATAATATGTCAAATCGCTCAGAAGTAGGCCTAAAGACCAAATTCAATATTATAGAAACGTTCAAAACATAATTATATTCGTAGTTTCAAAACCCCCATTTGTAAAACATGAATTTAAAGACCCATGAGATTTTTGGATAACCCCACGTATCTCTATTTCCAAGGATAATAGATGTTTTCTTGAAGCTTGCGTATTGGTGTTTCCAAATATGTAATTATCTTTGAAAACCTACGGTCAAATCTTGAACTATTTGGATTTTTATTTTGAAATCCTAAGGAGAATCTTTGAGCACTTTTGATGAATGAATATGTATTTTGGGGTCCTTGGAACTAAATTTCGTGTTTCAGGGCTAAGTAAGGGTGGAAAAGGAGCACTTTGTCCCCAACACGGAGTGTTTAAGTCACTAGATTTCTTTACATAGGCGCCGCCCATCCCATTATCTATGTTCACATAGGCGCCGCCTAGGCTATTGCCTATGCTTTCCAGTGGCCATGGGCGATTGGTTAGGCGACGCTTATCACTTTGAAGGGCCATAACTTCTTGCTCGGGTGTCGAATTTTAGCCAAATTGGTATCGTTGGAAAGATAACTCGAATACCTATCGTTTGACA
>NC_061118.1:214543-225957 GCF_002878395.1 Capsicum annuum | reverse complement strand
ACAAAGGACTCAATGAAGGAAGAATGGCAGGAGCAGTGGGAAACATGCAATGCTATTGTATTATTGTGGTTAATGAATACTGTCGCTAAAGAAATATTAGGTGGAATTGTGTATGCTACAAGTGTGCACAAGGTATGGAGGACCTCAAGGAACGATTTGAAAAATTAAATCGAATCAGGATCTATCAACTTCATAGAGAAATCACCACTCTTTCTCAAGGTACAGATTCTGTTTCCGCTTATTTTAGCAAATTAAAGAATTTGTGGAGTGAGTATGATGCTATTGTTCCTTCGCCTAGTTGTGATTGCCCTAAATCAAAGGATTATGTAGATCACCTGTATGAGATGAGGTTAATACAGTTTTTAAGTGGATTGAATGATTCATATGACCAAGCTCGAAGACAGATATAGTTAAAGAGTATCACTCCATCCATAAACCAAGCTTATGCAATGATAATTGAAGATGAAGTTCAACATTCTACTTATCAGAATTCAGTAGTTGAAAAATTTGATCCAATGATCATGCAATCTAGTCGAGATCACAATTTTAACAAGGAAACCAGAACTATCATCAAGGAAATCAGTTTCTTAGAGGAAGAAAGCCTTTTATGCAGTGTGAGTATTGTCATCTTACTAGTCATACTAAGGATAAATGCTACAAGTTAATTGGTTATCCTAATGATTGGAAACAAAGGAAGAAAGGTGAATACAGTGGAGGAAATGCTGGAAATTATAAAGGAGGAAAATCATTAGCTTCTGTTAACCATGGAGGATATGAAGTCCAAGTTGGAAGTAGTAGCCAATGGTTATTCACTTCTGCAAACCATGTATCAGGGAAACATGAGGATCCTGGACAAATAGCATCTACCAGTCATGCATCTGGTAGTCATGAAGTTAACAATGCATATGTGACAAAAGGACATGGATTCACGGAAGAGGAGTACAAACAAATACTAGGACTGCTGAATAAAGATCAAGATCCAGAGGCTAGTTACAACATGACAGGTAATGTTACCTACTTAACGCGTAATTGTTTTTCAGAAGAGTGGATAGTAGACTCCGGTGCTTCTCACCATATAGCATCAAAGGAACACTTGTTGACAGCAATTGATAGATCTACCTCAAAGAAGGATCAGGTGAATTTACCCACAGGAGCCAAAGTTGATATTTCATATGTTGGTAATGCTCCTATATTTGAGAAGGGCATAGTAAAAAATGTGTTATTTGTTCCAGATTTCACATTTAATCTGTTATCAGTATCAAAAATTACAAGGGAATTGGCTTGTTTTGTCTCCTTTTACCTGACTTCTGTGTCTTTCAGGACCTTCACAGTGGTAGGGTGAAGGAGATTGGTAAGGAAAATGGAGGTTTATACATCTTCAGGAGTAAAATTGCACTGTCTAAGCAAACTAATTCAAAGAAAGCTGCTTGCCTGATCAAGATTGTAAACTTTGGCATCAAAGACTTAGGCATGCTTCTTCACAAGCCATGAAACACCTGAATTTTCTGCACAACAACAAGGAAGATAAATTGTTGAATAAATGTTCAATTTGCCCGCTAGCTAAGCAAACTAGACTATCTTTTCCAACTAGTAGTTCTAGAGCTAATCTACCTTTTGAACTTGTGCATATGGATCTTTGGGGACCCTACAGAACCCCCACCTTTGATAAAAAAACAATACTTTCTAACTGTGGTGGATGACTATAGTAGATTTACCTGGGTTCACTTGTTGCAGCTTAAGTTTGAAACTCTTGTAGCAGTCAAGCATTTTCTGATAATGATAAAACTCTGTTTAATGCACATATTAAAGTGGTGAGATCTGATAATGGTACAGAATTTTTCAATTCTCAATGTATGAGTATGTTTCAGGACCTAAGCATAATACATCAAAGCAGTTGTGTTCATACACCACAACAGAATGGCATAGTAGAAAGGAAGCATAGCCATATACTTAATGTAGCAAGAGCTATTAGATTTGAGTCTCATATGCCACTTAAATATTGGGGAAAGTGTGTTGTTGCTGCAGTTTATTTGTTGAACAGGTTGCCATCTTCGGCGTTAAATGGAAAATTACCATATGAAGTGTTATACTCTAAAACTCCATCTCTGTCTCATTTGAGAGTGATTGGATGCTTGTGTTATGCTTCTACTGTGCCTAAAGGTGACAAGTTTATAGAAAGGGCTAAACCAGCAATCTTAATGGGATACTCCGACACTCAGAAGGGTTACTTGCTCCTTGATCTCCATACTAAACAGTTTTTCGTTAGTAGAGATGTTATATTTAAGGAACATGTATTTCCTTTTGCTCTAAACAAGGTGTGGTTCAATATCCAATCCTATCACTCTCATCCAATCCAATAGCACTTGATTCAGATATAGTTGAAGATAGCTCAGGATGTTATTTTGATGAGGATATGCAGATAGATGAGTCCACAGGTGGTATTGATGTTGTATCTGAATTACAACCTGGTGTTACTGATGCAGAACCTACAGTTGAACCAGATGAAGTTTGTTTAGTTTGTTTATTCCCTGAGAATATTATACCTCAAGTTGACCCTCCTCAACTCAGACATACTACAAGACCTATCAGGCAACCTATTCGGATGAAGGATTATGCCGCTCCTACCACGAAGAAATCTAGTGAACATCCTCTAGCTAATCATCTTTCTAATGATAAGGTTAGTCCATCTTATCATAGATATTTGGCAAATTTTTCTGCATTGGTAGAGCCTAGAAACTTTTAGGAAGCAGCGGCAGATGCCAAGTGGATTCAAGCTATGCAACGAGAAATGCAAGCACTGGAAGATCATAACACCTGGGAAGTGGTAGATTTGCCTCCAGGAAAGCATGCTATCGGATCAAATGGGTCTATAAGATCAAATACCAAGCAAATAGAGAAGTGGAGAGATACAAAGCAAGATTAGTTGCCAAAGGCTATAGTCAACAAGAGGGGCTTGATTACCGTGAAACATTCTCACCAGTAGCCAAAATGGTCACTGTGAGGTGTGTTATTGTGTTAGCAGTATCTAAAGGTTGGTTCTTATACCAGATGGATGTATATAATGCTTTTTTACAAGGAGATCTTTGTGAGGAGGTATATATGATGATACTAGATGGTTTTAGGAAGCAGGGGGAGCAGAAAAAAGTGTGTCGACTGCTCAAGTCCTTATGGACTTGAGCAGGCATCGAGGCAGTAGAATATCAAACTAACTGTTGCACTGTTAAATGCTGGATTTACCCAAAGTGTCCATGATTATTCCTTATTTATCTTGATAAAGAAGGAAGGGATGGTCCTCATTTTGGTATATGTGGATGACTTACTAATCACAGGTGACAATGCAGAATTAATTGCAGAGGCTAAGGAGGTGCTGCACAAGCAATTTAAGTTGAAAGACTTAGGTGAACTTAAATTTTTCTTAGGAATTGAGGTTCTCAGATCCAAAGCTGGTGTTATTTTAAATCAGAGGAATGTCACGACCCAAACAGGAGCCCTGGCCGTGATGAGTATTCCGAACCATCAAGGCCCGAAACACCCTTTATCTATCTGGTAATCATGCACATAACTTATATAAAAAAAAATTGCGGAAGATAGACTATATAATGGAAACATGGTCAAGAATCATATGAAAACAATAATGGGGAATAATGTCCCACAATATCAACACAACATCTCTATAACGTCTGCGAAATCTCTACTACATGACTAAAATAAATGTCTATCTGAAAACTGGGACAAGGCCCCCAGTAGACCCAAAACTAATAAATGATAAATTAAACTGCAGACATCAGGCCTTCCGAAATATAGAAGGCTCACCACTTGATTCTGCGATTTGTCAGAAGGAATCTACTGGTTGTCTGGACCCCTAGACTATGCCTCCGAACCTGGAAGGAGAGGGAGTCAATACAAAAGTACTAGTACGCAGAGAAATCAAAACAGAAATATAATATTTTTACACAATATAGGTAAGAGCCATTATAAAGCAGTTTCATATCAAGTTATTTGAAAGCACATGGGCATAATGTAATAGTTTTCAATACCAATGTAATGCGATTGAGCTAGGTGGAATACCCTACAATTGTAATTCCACGGCTATGTGGAATCCGCCTCTAGTGCTTGGCGGCCAAGCCTCCAATCCAAGTAGCCGCCAGGATTTGGAGCCGGTATATCCCCCATGTGAGTACACCGCAAGGAATTCCCCCATGTGAGATGTCCCAATTATTTTATTATCCTCCCATG
Source organism: Capsicum annuum (assembly GCF_002878395.1). Lineage (NCBI taxonomy): Eukaryota > Viridiplantae > Streptophyta > Magnoliopsida > Solanales > Solanaceae > Capsicum > Capsicum annuum. Next base: position 221,721 of record NC_061118.1, on the reverse strand, counting down.
TAGGATACAATATCATATGACCCACATCGGCAACTACGATTTCCAGCGATGAGCCCTTTCACTCAAACGCCTTCTTCGGGTATCCACCTTTCTCATGAAAATCAATGCATTCAAACTTTGTTCAAATCAATCACATGTCATACTCTGTAGGGTATCGTCATACCTGACTTGCAAGCCATCAATATCACATCATTCTTCTCATTCAACCATTGTATTCAACATGAATAACCTTCTCGTTTTCAAGTCAAAATCATATCAATTCTCAAAACATTTTATGTCATGCTCTTCAAGTTGTTTTCAAACAATTTACATCATATGAACATTTAAAACAAATTCACATCAAGAGAGGAAATTTTATATCATTCATGCTCTCAAGTTAACATCTTTTCGGAATACATGCATATACATATATCCTATAGCAAATCACTTTGGGAGTAGGCCTAAGGGCCAAATCAATATCATAAAACGTTTAAAACATAATCATATTCGTAATTTCAAAACCCCCATTTGAAAACATGAATTTTTAAAGCCCATCAGATTTTTGTGATAACCCCACGTACCTCGATTACTACGAATATTAGGTGCTTCTTGAAGACTACGTTGAGAGGATTCCAAATATGCAATTAGTTTCTAAAATCCACGGTTGAATCTTGAGTTGCTTGGGTTTTTATTTTGAAACCCTAGAGAGAGTTCTTGAACAATTTTGATGAATGAAGGTGTATTTTGGTGTCTTTAGGAACTGAATTTCGTGTTTAGGGCTAAGTAAGGGTGCAAAAGGACCATTTTGCCCCAAAAACGGAGTGTTTAAGTCACTTGAAACCTTTACATAGGCGCTGCCTATGCTATCGCCTATGTTTACATAGGCGCGCCTATGCTATCGCCTATGTTTACATAGGCGCCGCCTACTACTTTGAAAGGTCATAACTTCTTACTCGGGTGCCGGATTTTAGCAAAATTGGTATCGTTGGAAAGCTAACTCGAAGACCTATCATTTGACACATAGTAGGCTCTCTAATTTGACATATATGGAGAGTTATGATAGATGGAAGCTGACACAAATTACAAAGTCCACTAAAACTTAATCGATCGAAATAGTTTTAACTCGTCCTTGAGTTGAAGGACCTCTATGGTCTAAATTCAAGCTTGAATGGATTCACATACTACACAAATAATTAACATGCCATATTGACATAGGATTTATGGCTTCGGGATTATCAACGCATCGAAATCATGGTTTATATTGTAGCCCAAAATGCGGGGCGTTACAAGAATAATTCAGTTTGGGTCTATATACGTAGGAATGATGGTCTAAACTCTAACCTAAAAATATGGGGTGTTACATTATCTCCCCCTTGGGATCATTCGTCCTCGAATGATGGGTAGGAACATATTGAAGCTTAGAGGTATGGAATAACGCAGACATGATATGTTTCTCTAAGAAAGAATACACTGATCTGAAACATGACTATAAGACTGGAAGTACTGATGTTCTAAATTCTTATACCGGACATGCATATCTGATGCATGGAATACACAACTGAAGCGACTCATAGGTTGAATTCTCATAATGAATCATGCATATCTGATGCATGGATTTGTTACTGAGTTGTTCTCATGAACACAGAACTGAAGACACTGATAAGCTGAACTTTTCTATTGAACATGCATTTCTAATACATGCATATCTGACTGAACTGACGTATGACGTATGACTGAATACGCAATGATAACTCATACGAAGCTTGTAATAAGAATCTATGCATGCAGCTGAATGGGGTATCTCCCCCTTGGGACCCTATGTCCCTCTATGAATGCTCAATTCACTAAGATACTCGAAAAAACTGAGGCGATGCACAGGGCACCTACGAATTGAATCATAACTGAACCTCTAGAATCTGAATCTAATGCATGACGCATGAACTGATCTATACTCGCAATTAATAGTATACTCTATCTTTGAATAGTAGCATGTCTAAGATTTCGGGTAGCATGAATAAGTGCAAAGACGAGAAAACAAGTCATGCGAATCTAATTGCTAAACTGATTTATTGGACATACAGACTGAATTATACTACACCCTCATACTTAACTGGAGTATTCTCTTTAACACCCTCTCTAAGGAAGTAGCAGTAATAGGGAGCCATGAATCTTGGGTATGGGTTAAACAAGACATCCAACTGAGGAAATCACAACATTGACACTACTCTACAGTCTGGAATATAGACATATAACTCCTAAATTAGGATAGAATTTCGAGACCTTTAGCAATACAACTTCTTACTTTCAGGCTTAGCGCACTTCCCGAATATCTCTTAACTATACTATTCCCTATAGATATCATATTCATTCAACTCAGCTTAAAATCCTCATATGAGCATTGACAAATCTTTCTACTAATGTCGGGAATAACTTAACCCCTTCGCCGTGATCAAGCCTAACTCTAAGTCACAAAAATACAATATGCCAGACCACGCTATTATTCTAAACCATATGATGCAATCTTCTATATCTCCTTTAAAGATCACATCCTAAGTATAGTATGCCTTACCACTTCAATGACTACTCTGAACTCTTAACATGAAGTCGCTAATGAATATTGCGACCTTCCACTACAATCCTAAAACGTCATTCAAGCCTAATTTATAACCACATGTTAACTCCAAGGCAATCAACCATAAATACATACTTCACATAGTTTCTAAACTATTATCAATATAACTCCCACGCGCTATCCTATAAACAAACACACACCAACTTTTCCACGAACCATTACATGTATCAAAGACTAGGCCCCAACTCTTACTTCATACTTATGGCCTTATCTAAGAAAGCATACTATGATCTTCCATCAACAAGAACATTTACATCGTCACCACTATCATTGCATAGGGAGGGTCACTAAAAGGTTAAAACATAAGATCCTGAAGCATGAAAAGATTTCTATACGGGACTGAGCACACTATAAAGAGTGAGTACGTGCGTCATGAGTTGCATGACCTCAACTAGAGTTCATAACATAAGGAATGTGATTCCGATTACTTAAATGAACTAGAACTCATTATCTTGGAACTGGAAGAGTACGTGACTCTCTATCATATACCAGAACCATGAACTATGATCACGGAACTGAATCGTAAGGCATGAGTAAGCATCTGAATAACTAAAATAAAATACTGAGGTAGGAATGGGTTGAGATCCACCCTCACTTTTTGATGTTCTAAATCATACTGCATCACTACTAAAATCTGAGATCCTTACTTGGTATTCGTTCTATCATCTCCCCTTTAGCTTCAAGTCATCATCTAGAGTTTGGGAGATCCCTTACCAGATTCTAACTGAACTACACTTAACATGGATATCACCAAGCCTTTGATGAACCAAACCACTTTCGACATAGCATACTAATATCGCGACTCCCAACTTATGCCTCACTATGAGAATCAAGATCATATAAAAGGATCAACACTATCAATCAAAACTCTTTAACCTAACTATTTAGAACCCATATAACATATACTAGTCTTTCCCCATCTAGAAACTCAACGGTACTACTAGCCACACGCAATATGTATTATCCTAAGAAAGAATGCCGCAACCTCATGTCACCTTAGGCATACTTCTATATCACACACATACAATATCATACATCACTACGAATCAAATAAACTTAATCTATTGCATGCACCGTTCAAGCCTATTAGATCACTTCTATACAACTAGTATTCATTAACCAAGAAATCTTCACATCCACCTTCATGGACATCAACTATTCAAACTTAATATCTAGTGCTATGCATGATTTACAACCCAACCTTACACAAAAATTTTCACTTGGAAACTATAAATAAACATCACGAAACACTAGTGCACTAGAACTTCATAACCATAATAATCGATCATGACCTAACGGTTTTCCTTATCATAATCCATTAGCATGTACTATTTCAGCACCTCAAGCCTACTAATTTAATCCCACAAAACATGCATCATCAAACTCTTGCCACTATTTACCACCACACTATTTAAATTCAAGCCTATAGTTTAGTATCAATCATCTACCACCAATGAAGAATGCAACATAATATAAATATACTAATCCATCAAATTGGGACATTCTACCCAAATATCTCAAAAATCTACTACATACCTTCTTACAAGTAGCACTAGTTTACAACTACGAATGAAAAGAGGGTCAAGGGGGTTAAAGCCTCATAATAGACATGGTCAACCTTATCCTTATATTATAACCCCGTACAATCGTATCTACTTATACTGCTTTCTCACATCACAATTACTTACCCAAGCGTACATTTACACTACCTTCAAAGTCCACAACAACCATGAGTCTATACTTATAACCTACTGGTTAATCTGGCCATTTTCATACTTCAAGCAAGGACAATTCACCTCGCCTAATAAATCCTTCTCTATCTTCTACTAATAAACTAACACACAAGGACGAATCATCTCTTTACCGGCCCAATCTCATGCAACCAGATTCAGCTATACATATATTAAACCTACACAAGAACAACAAGTTGCTAGTGAATCGAAATAGGCCTCACACGGCTTCACTAGACTTTGATTTTGTATTTTAAACAAGAAAATGGGATGAATGACAAGTCAACTATGCTAGTGAATCGAAAGATCCCCACACGGCTTCACTAGACTTTATTTTTCAACAACACTTTGATGACAATATTTTATGAGATAGAGATTTAATACGCAATATTCAATAAACTAAGAATACACGTCTTACTCTTTAGAAATAAAATCAAAGTCAAACACTTCCTCCATAGACTACCATACTGTCCACACATGCTGCTAGATACCAAATTAGTTTATCACTTTAAAGGGATAAATCATCCTCACTCTGACTTCTAACTTTGTGATTTTACATCACCAACTTCTTGGTCTAATTTCATTACCAATAGTTCATGAACACACACTACTATTTGGGTGGAAATATAGTTCCAACTTTCTGTTACACCCTATTACCTCTGAAGCGTGACACTGGTAACATAAGTTCTGAAAAGAACTGAATACACTTAATGCTGCAAGATGAAAAGCACAATTTTATTAAATTCAAGGTTCACACTAGAACCAACACACTCTGAAGCACTAACGGACTCTTCTCAAGTCCTTGCAAAAATATTATATGATTCGATCAGAACAAACTATACCATTTAGACTCTAAACTACTGTACTTGAATCGGCCCAATGATGAGACATGTCTGAGAATGTCCAAGTAAGGAAAGAATTGGGATGACTATTACTTTCGTATGGACGACACCATAGCACGAATTTGAGTATGAAAGAGGAATATTCTGACTCTATTGCACGAACTAGAACATAAAGAAAGAGAGATATTCCTAAATGCCTAGTAACCTCCTACTTATAAGTATGGTGCGCTACATACCCATAAACAAGACTCTACCCGACGTGATTTCGCAGACACCCTGGGACCATGAACCTGGCTTTGATACCAAGTTTGTCACGACCCGAACCGGGGCCCTGGCTGTGACGAGTATTCCAAACCATCAAGGCCCAAAACACCTCTTATCTATCTGGTAATCATGCAGTGGAAGATACACTATATAATGGAAACATAGTCAAGAATCATATGAAAACAATAATGGGGAATAATGTCCCACAATCTCAACACAACATCTCTATAACGTCTGCGAAATCTCTACTACATGACTAAAATAAATGTCTATCTGAAAACTGGGACAAGGCCCCCAGTAGACCCAAAACTAATAAATGATAAATAAAACTACAGACATCAGGCCTTCCGAAATATAGAAGGCTCACCACTTGAATCTGCGATCTGTCGAAAGGAATCTACTGGTTGTCTGGACCCCTAGACTGTGCCTCCAAAACTAAAAGGAGAGGGGGTCAATACAAAAGTACTGGTACGCAGAGAAATCAAAATAGAAATATAATATTTTTACACAATATAGGTGAGAGCCATTATAAAGCAGTTTTATATCAAGTTATTTGAAAACACATGGACATAATGTAGTAGTTTTCAATACCAATGTAATGCAATTGAGCTAGGTGGAATACCCTACAATTGTAATTCTACAGCTATATGGAATCCGCCTCTGGTGCTCGACGGCCAAGCCTCCAATCCAAGTAGCCGCCAGGATTTGGAGCCTGTATACCCCCATGTGAGTACACCGCAGGGAATCCCCCCATGTGAGATGTCTAAATTATTTTATTATCCTCCCATGTAGGATACAATATCATATGACCCGCATCGGCAACTACGATTTCCAGCGATAAGCCCTTTCACTCAAACGCCTTCTTTGGGCATCCACCTTTCTCATGAAAATCAATGCATTCAAACTTTGTTCAAATCAATCACAAGTCATACTCTGAAGGGTATCGTCATACCCGACTTGCAAGCCATCAATATCACATCATTCTTCTCATTCAACCATTGTATTCAACATGAATAACCTTCTCGTTTTCAAGTCAAAATCATATCAATCCTCAAAACATTTCATGTTATTGTAACACCCCGTATTCAAGTACATGTATTGGCATATTCAAGTACGTGTATTGGTCTTATTTATATGGAATTAATTTTTTATTTTATTTATACCGGAATTTGGCCATCGATGGTTCCATACGAAGGTTATTGAATAAGCTTTCCAATGATATAAAGATTTCCAAAAACGGATAAGTTTCGGATATAATCGAGCACGTTCGAAACTATAAAACGGTGGCCGGGATGTTGTGAACAGTAAATGTGCAGGAAAATTTCCTGCACACAAACTACTGAGGCCTGCCAATTTTTTGGGTCAACTTTGAACGATCATAACTCCCTCAATATAATGAACTGGGAGAGCTACCACATATCAGAAGAAATATCTTTGAGTTTTCTTTCCAATGCAATTGGTTTCATCCAAATCCAACATCTGAGTAAGGAGTTATACTCGTTTTACTTCAGCCTCTCAAAACAGATTTTTAGAGTCAAATTCAAACGATCATAACTCCTTGTACAGGATGAACTGGGTGTCCTGCTTTATATGAAATGAAAGTCCTTTAAATTATCTTTCCAACGATACCAATTTAACCTAAATCTGATATCGGAGCAAAGAGTTATGGCCGATTTACTTTAGTCTATCAAAACAGTCCACCATGGACAGATTCGGATTTACTTAAATTTT
>NC_061118.1:210889-211543 GCF_002878395.1 Capsicum annuum | reverse complement strand
AGTTATGTCATGTATATCCTAGAGGCTTTGTAGACATAAGGAAGGGTAAAGTCATGGAAGTTTATATAGTGATGTTATATTTGTATATGTGGTGGCCCCGACGGCTACGTAATATATATATATATATATATTTGTGCGTGTTGTGCTGATACAGGTAATTAGACCCTTCTATATGCAACGAAGTGCTGTCCAAATTTTTGGTGACATATAAGTGAAAGTACAAGTATTTGAACGGGTTCTCCCGGGCCTTCTCGGCTTCGGGTGCCAGTCCGGCCCAATGGGATTTTGGGGCGTGACAGTTATGCTCTTCAAGTTGTTTTCAAACAATTTACATCATATGAACATTTAAAACAAATTCACATCAAGAGAGGAAATTTTATATCATTCATGCTCTCAAGTTAACATCTTTTCGGAATACATGCATATACATATATCCTATAGAAAATCACTTTGGGAGTAGGCCTAAGGGCCAAATCAATATCATAAAACGTTTAAAACATAATCATATTCGTAATTTCAAAACCCCCATTTGAAAACATGAATTTTTAAAGCCAGATTTTTGAGATAATACCACGTACCTCGATTACTACGAATATTAGGTGTTTCTTGAAGCCTACGTTGAGAGGATTCCAAATATACAATTAGTTTCTAAAA
>NC_061118.1:193211-210789 GCF_002878395.1 Capsicum annuum | reverse complement strand
TGCTATCGCCTATATTTACATAGGCTCCGCCTATGCTATCTCCTATGTTTACATAGGCGCCGCCTATGCTATCGCCTATGTTTACATAGGCACCGCCTACTACTTTTAAAGGCCATAACTTCTTGCTCGGGTGCCGAATTTTAGCAAAATTGGTATCATTGGAAAGATAACTCGAAGACCTATCATTTGACACATAGTAGGCTCTCTAATTCGACATATACAGAGAGTTATGGTCAATGGAAGCTGACACAAATTACAACGTCCACTAAAACTTAATCGATCAAAATAGTTTCAACTCGTCCTTGAGTTGAAGGACCTCTATGGTCTAAATTCAAGCTTGAATGGATTCACATACTACGCAAATAATTAACATGCCATATTGGCATAGGATTTATGGCTTCAATATTATCAACGCATCAAAATCATGATCTATATTGAAGCCCGAAATGCGGCACGTTACAAGAATAATTTAGTTCGGGTCTATATACATAGGAACGACGGTCTAAACTCTAGCCCGAAAATATGGGGTGTTACAAAGATGTATGTATTGGAGATTATTTCTGACATGGGGCTTAGTGGTGCTAAACATGTGACTACACCTTTGGAGCTCAACTGGAAGTTAACTACATTAGAATATGATTAAGCTACCGGTCTTTCTGGAGATGATCCCATTAGTGACATTTGTTCTTATCAAAGACTGGTGGGAAAGCTTATGTATGCCACTATCACTAGACCTGACATCAGCTATGCAGTTCAGACTCTTAGTCAGTTCATGCAATCACCTAAATAGTCTCATTGGGAAGCTGCAGTTAGAGTGGTCAGATATCTTAAAGGTACTATTGGTCAAGGCGTGTGGCTTCAAGCTAAGGTTGCAACTGAGTTGACATGCTGGTGTGATTTTGATTGGGCAGCATGTCCCAATACAAGGAGGTCTATTACTGGTTATGTAATCAAGTTTGGGGAGTCTTTGATTTCCTGGAAATCTAAGAAGCAATAGACAGTATCAAGGAGTTCTACAGAGGCTGAATACAGAAGTATGGCCTCTGCTGTAGCTGAGGTTACTTAGTTGCTTGGCTTGTTTAAGGAATTGGGTGTGTCTATCCAATTACCTGTTGCTGTTTTAAGTAACAGCAAGTCGGCTATGCTACTTGCAGCTAATCCCGTCTTTCATGAACGAACTAAGCATATTGAGATCGACTGTCACTTCATCAGAGACAAGATCAAGTCTGGCATGATTCATACAATATATGTTCCTACTCAACATCAATTGGCAGACTTACTGACTAAAGGTTTAGGACATTCTCAACATCATCACCTCATTGGCAAGCTGGGAGTGCTCAACATTTTGCACCCTCTAGCTTGAAGGGGGGTATTACATTTTATGGACTGTCGACGTGGATAGTTAGTTAGTCAGTTTCCCAATTAGTTACTAATCCTGTAACTTAGTCAGTTAGTTAGTTGCCAGCTGTCATTGAGATATTTTTATTTCTTCTTCTGTTTCTTCACTACACCTCTATATATAGAGGGTTGATGTACAAGAGAGAGTAGATTAGATATTTTCTTCAATACAAATTACAGTTTCCAGATTCTTCTCAATTCTCTTCTGTTAAGAGTTCACCATTGTTGCAAAGTTGAGCTTTTCAAGCACATATTTTAACATACAGGTTAGCTATATCTAGTAGTACTATTTGATAAGGCATAATCCATAAATATGACCCTAAACTTGACACCAAACCTTAAACTTTTACAGTGCACAAATATGACCTTTAACTATTCAAAACTGCACAAATATGACCTTTAAATGACTTTTCACTATTATTTTTTCATTATTTTCGGCTCAAAGATGAAAATGGCATCTAATTTCTTTTGTCATTGCAGAAAATGAGCAATATTGAAGATTTAATAATTAGGTGGGTCAGCCTCATACGAAAAAAATCGCGCAGGTATGTATATATATTATAAAGCAAAGGGCGAATTTATGCTATATAACATATCTAAATATAATTTATTTAAATATTAAATTAAATATGAAACTATACTAATAATTAAAAAAATTATAGTTTTAATAAAACGTTATTAAATTAATGTTATTAAGGATAATAGTAGTAGTATATACAATTAACGTTATCAAATTAACGTTATTAAAATGTAACGTTATCAAAACGTTATTAAATTAACATAGGGGCGGACCTACATGGTTGCTATGGGGTTCACCCAACCCCCTCGGTAAAAAATTACGTTGTATATATAAGGTAGAAAATATATATTTATGTACGTATATTAATGTTGAACCACATGCAACAAGGTACTTAGATAGCTAGTGGTGTTATTTGCTCTTCTTGGGCTCTTCCTTCAGCCTACTGCGTGGGTTCGATCCTTGCTAGTGGCTTTTTTTTTAATAAAAAAAAAACTAGGTGTTTCTGCTATAGAAATAAATACAATAATAATAATAATAATAATAATAATAATAATAAAAACGACCCATTTTAATACAAAAAATAAAACTTTAACAGTGCACAAATATGACCTTTAACTATTCAAAACTGAACAAATATTACCTCCCTCCAAGTCAGCCCTTTTAACGCGTGGCACCGTGTGATTGGATTAATTTTCCACGTAGGCAAGAGTGAAACTCACGCATGGGGTTGCAAAATCGGAGGTCATATTTGTTCAGGTTTTAAATAGTTAAAGGTTCTATTTGTGCACTATCAAAGTTTAAGGTCAATGTTATAATTTGATGTGAAGTTTAGGTCATATTTATCTATTATGTCATTTGATAAATTAGCTATCATCTAGGCATTCATCACGGCACATACCTGATTTATTACTTCTAGTTCCAAAATAGTGGAAATATATATCTGTAAAGGCAATTAACAAACATTGAACAGGTTCAAGCATGATCTGTTTAATTTTCCAGCTTTAAGAACATGACATATTAAATTAAAATTATTAATAACACGTCAACTGAAAGTAGAAATTTTCTTCTTCTTTTCTATTTGGCAGTTAAGAGAACAAAAAAAAAGACCTTTTTTATGATAAGGTGTCAGACAAAATGCAAGTGGAGGGACCTTTGTGTTGTAGTCAAGGTCTGTACCCCAAGTGGAGGGACTAATCAAACTATCTTTGATTTTTGGGCAACGACTCATGCATTGACTTGAGATTTTTTTTTTTTCCCATTACCTTAACTTCATACTATCAAGTGATTTGAAATCCAGTTACAGCAAACTTTCTAGTACATCACGGAGTAAATATCTACAAAGTTAAAGATCTGAAAGTGACTACCATCTTGGAATTGATTACTCTGAAGTAACTCGAGGTGTTTCTTTTTTCCAATTCTTGACTTGAAATGTCTTCGTAAAAGTATTTACACCAATTATCACTCTTATAAACTTTTCTTCCTTCTTAAAAAAAAAGGGCAGCCTGGTGCACAAAGCATCTTGCGTTAGCAGAGTCCGGAGAAAGTCCCCACCACAAAAAGCGTGATGTAGACAGTTTAATATAATGCAAGCATTAATAACAACTTTCATGGCTCGATCGTTTCCAAGGCACCATTCACTTTTCTTTTTCCTATAAGAATTTATATAGGATAGTTATATCTAGTAGTACTATTTGATAAATTAGCTTAATAGTGAGTAACAATTTGGTCCGGAATACTTGCAAAAACATGGGATTGTGACGTCTTCAACTGAGAAAGTATCAAACAAAATTGTATTATTACAAGTGATAGGATCTTTCTATTGTAGCTTTCGTTTGGACCTTTCTACTATATATACCTCATCAAAATTATTATTAAATAGAGACACAGAGCAAAAATTTCTTGATTTCTTCTCTACCAACTTAATTAGTTTTCATCATTTTAGTGCAGCCAGCAATGGCTTGTGTAAAACTTGTACTATTTCTTATGGTATATCCCTTTCTCTGCCAACTTGCTTTCCCCTCATCCTTACCTCATTTGTGCCCCAAAGATCAAGCTCATGCTCTTCTGCAATTCAGGCAAATGTTTACCATTAAAGCTTCTGATTACTGTGGCCCTCCTAATCCGAGAACTCTTTCATGGAATAAGAGCACAGATTGTTGCTCATGGGACAGAGTTCAGTGTGACGAGACGACGGGACAAGTAATTGAGCTTGACCTCACTTGCAGCGGACTTCAAGGCAAATTTCATTCCAACAGTAGCCTGTTTCAGCTCTCCAGTCTCAAACGGCTTGATTTGTCTCATAATGATTTTTCCGGATCGATCATTTCTCCTAAATTTGGTGAGTTATCTAGCTTGACGCATCTTTATTTGTCGCGTTCAAGTTTTACAGGTATAATCCCAGCAGAAATCTCTCACCTTTCTAAATTATATGTTCTTCGTATATGGACTGATGATCCGTATGGGCTTAGACTCGGGCCTTACAATTTTGAACTTTTAATTAAGAACTTGGCCCAATTAAGAGAGCTCGACCTTTACACTGTGAGCATCTCATCCCCCATTCCTCTAAATTTCTCTTTTTATTTAACAAAGCTACAGCTTTCAGGTGCACAGTTACGTGGGATATTGCCCGAAAGAGTTTTCCACCTTTCCAACTTGGAATACCTTTATTTATCATCCAATTCCCTAACTGGTCCGATTCCATCCAACGTAAGTGGACTCCAAAACCTACAAAGACTCTACTTGTCATCAAACTACTTGAATGGGACTATACCTTCCTGGATATTCTCCCTCCCATCACTATCTTGGTTAGACTTGAGCAATAACTCTTTCAGTGGCAAAATTCAGGAGTTCAAGTCCCAAACATTGGTTTTAGTTTCTGTAAAACAAAATCAGTTGCAAGGTCCTATTCCAAAGTCATTCCACGGCTAACAGGGCCTAATTTATCTTATCCTTTCCCAGAATAATTTCAGCGGACATATTCCTTCAACCGTCTGCAATCTGAAAGCACTGGGAGTGCTAGACTTGGGAAGAAATCATTTGAACGGAACAATCCCACAATGTTTGGGTGAGATGAGTGGACTTATGATTTTGGGTTTAAACAACAATAGTCTCAGTGGAACAATTAATACAACTTTTAATACTAAAAACCAACTCCGCATCATTAACTTGTACGGGAATAAGCTGAAGGGGAAAGTTCCCCCATCGTTGATCAATTGCATATATTTGGAATTCCTTGCTTTAGGCAACAATGAGTTGAATGACACATTTCCAAGTTGGTTGGGAGGCCTTCCTGATTTGCAGATTTTAAGTTTGAGATCAAATTAGTTGCACGGCCCTATAAGTGATTCAAGGACTGGAAACTTGTTTGCTCAAATTCGAGTCATAAATCTCTCATCCAATGGATTTAGTGGAACTTTACCTGTGAGCCTTTTTGAGAATTTTCAAGCCATGAAAACAATTGGTGAGAACAGTGGAACCCGAGAGTATATAGCAGGTGATATTTTTGGTTCTTACATGAATACTTTGATAGTTACAACAAAGGGATGGGATCGGGAATTTTTTCGTGTTCTGAAACAAACATAATTATCAATTTCTCAAGAAATAGATTTGAAGGTTATCTCCCAAGCATTATTGGAGATCTCGTTGGACTCTGTACGCTGAACCTATCTCATAATTGCTTGGAAGGTCATATACCAGCATCATTCCACCAATTATCCGTACTTGAATCGTTGGATGTGTCATCCAACAAAATAGGCGGTGAAATTCCTCAACAACTTGTATCCCTCACATCACTTGCAGTCTTAAATCTCTCTGATAATCGTCTTGTTGGATGCATTCCCAAAGGAAAACAATTTGATACGTTTGAGAACAGCTCATACCAAGGGAATGATGGGTTACGTGGATTGCCACTCTCAAAATATTGTGGTGGTGATGATGGGGTACCGCAAGCGACAACTCCAGTTGAGCTAGATGATGAAGAAGAAGAAGAAGGAGATTTGATCAGTTGGCAAGCGGTTCTCATGGGTTTCGGTTGTGGTTTTGTTATTGGATTGTCCATAATTTACTTAATGCTGTCAACACACTATCCTGTATGGTTTTCGAGGATGGTTGTAAAATTGGAACATAGAATTGTTGCGAGAATGAAAAGATGTTAGTGTGTAACTTTGGCTTTGGCATTCAGTGTTAAGTTCCTCTATATGTCTAGCTGGAACTGAACTGCCTTCCAGCAGTTGTTCCATTCTTGATTCTTGTTTGTCGCTTATACGTATCTATCTCATTACTGTATAGCGTTATCCCATTAGATAGTGAAGTCGTTTCTGCTGCAAATACAAACTTGCTTCTGATCCCGTTTTGCCTTCAGCGCGAACTTTTTCACTCCAAAAAATGTCCTTTTCCCAAGAACGTTATGATAACAAACACAGAGCTATGGATAAAAAGAGAAACGAAATTACGATAACAAAATTACATTTGATTAACAAGTAAATAAAGAAAAAGTAACCTTTCTGCACATTATCAAACCATTGATGTTTACCTTATCATTCACATTGAAGATGATTGATTGTATCACACTATCACACTAAGTTTACGTGGAAACTTCCTTGCTCGAAAGAAGTAAAAACCACGACCTGCCGCCATCAGGATTTTCAAACTATACTAATCTTCAAGGCAAGTGTGATAGCTCTAACACACAACTCTAGTAACAGATCCTTGACAGCTCTACGGAGGACTCAACACCACAAGTGATCAATCAAAACGACAAAGGACTTTTTTAGGGACCAATTGAAACGACAAAAGCGTTGAATCTCAATGGATCGTGGCAGTAAGGTCACTCTACCATTTACAATACCCTCTAGACATTACTTGTAGAAATACAGTTGGTCTTTTATCGTTGTTTCATTCTTCAAACAAAATGAAATAAGACACAAGTATCCCACTCCCCCCCCCCCCCCCCCCCCCCCCCCCCCCCCCCCCCCCCCCCTCTTCTTCCAAACTTATCCTACTACTTGAGAGCTACGGCAACAAAAAGAAGCACAAAATATAGATAAAGTGAGTTTTACCCATCGAAACGACAAAGGGTTGAATCTCAATGGGTCGTGGTCACTCTACCACTTACAATACTCTCTAGATACTTCTTGTGGAAATACAGTCGGTCTTTTATCTTTGTTTCATTCTTCAAACATATGGATCATGACAACAACGTCACTCTACCAGTTACAATATCCTCTAGACATTACTTGTGGAAATACAATCGTCTTTTATTTTGTTTCATTCTTTAAATAAAATGAGATAAGACACAAGTACCCCAACTTATGCTCAAAATTAAAAGGTAAATAAAAATATTCTGCTACTTCACAGCCACATCAGCAAAAAGAAGCACAAAAATACTGAAAAAATAAGTTTACGGATAATAGGACCCCCTAAAAATTAGGTATATCACTGATTTTTGGTATAGTTTGGGCGGTATTTGTGCCTTATCTCAATTATTCAGGGACCAAAATTCACATAAGAAAAGCTTGGGGACCAATTCAGCATTTAAATTACTATCATAACCAAATTACCAGCAATCCAATTTTGCCATAACCCAAATGAAATGGTGGAGCCCTAATTGAGCCAATTCATCACTGATATCAGTGAACCAAAAAGGGAAACTTTTTTTATTTCTTAGTTTCAAAAGCATAGTAAAGAAACCCCATTTGGCTAAAATTCAGTAATTTGCAGCTTAAAGGTATTTTTTTTTCTTCTAGTTTTTAAGGCATAGTAGATAAACCCCATTTGGTTACAAAATCAAGAATTTGCAGCTTAAAGGTAATTTTTTTAGTTAAAAATCAAGATTTTGTAGCTGAAAGGTGATTTTTTAGCTTTTAAAGAATTGTAGAGAAGCCCCATTTGGTTAAAAAGTCAAGAATTTGTAGCTTAAAGGTAATTTGTTTTGTTAAAAATCCAGAATTTGTAGCTTTTTTTTTGGTTGTTGTTGTTCTAAAAGCATAATAGAGAAACCCCATTTAGTTAAAAATCAAGAATTTGCAGCTGAAAGGTGATTTTTTTAATTTTTAAAGTATTGTAGAGAAACCCCATTTGGTTAAAAATCATGAATTTGTAGCCTAAAGGTAATTTTTTTGGGTTTTAAAAGCATATTAGAGAAACCCCATTTGGTTAAAATTCAAGAATTTGCAGCTTAAAGGTAATTTTATTTGTTCCCTTGCTTATGTTTCTGCTCAAAGATGAGCTAACTGTATGTGTTTCTTGATAATATAATGAGATGTTTTCAAAGTATTGAATTAGGAAAGTGAAAAGGGTGAATCTTGATACTCAAAATTAGCTCTCTTTTTCTGTTTTGAACTTTAGTTAGAAAGATTCTGAACCTTGTTTCAAAGTTTGGAACTTTTTGCTTTGATGGGTTGTATGATCCTTTTGCATCTAATGGAGTTCTTTGCTAATTTGATGTTTCACTAACAAAGATAGCTGACTTTCCCATGAAATTCGTCAAGGGGTAGACTTTGCTAATTCTTTGAATATTTCTGATTGTTAAAGTTTGGAACTTTTTGGTTTTCTTGCGGATTATGTTTTTTTTTTAATTCTTTTTGATTTGATGAAATTGTATGGCTTAATATGCTCGTCCTGTTTGCCTGTTTGATGTTTCACATAAAAAATAGCTAATAATATCATGAGAAGTGTATCAAGTGAGTTACCGGGGTACCTGTTGCTGGTGGGAGGTGATAGGTATCCCATGTAATTAGTAGCTGGCTCAGACACTACGGTTATCAAAAAAGAAATTTTTTCTCTTTGAAACCAATTTGAAAATTTCCGATCCTTTGTTAAAGTTTGAAACTTTTGGTTTTGTTGGCCCGATCATCATATATTTTTTGTTTTGCGTTTTGTAATGATATCAGAGATTTAAGACTATTCTGCTGAGATTAACCTATATAGTTGATTTTCGTTATTTGTTGATGCTGACTCATATTTTGATAATGCTTTTGTTTCTACAACCAATTTTCTTCATTATCCTGTTTTTCTGTACTGGTTGTTGATTCCTGTCCTGTATTTAGAATTTGGTTTTGTTCCATGATCGTTAAGCTTGAGATTTTTTGACTTTAAAGGAAAAACGGATTCTGATCCTGTATTTGAAGATGCTTGGTTAATCCTCTTGTTATTGTGACCTCCTATGGATTGTGATTTTAGTACGTTCAGCCTTCTTAAGCAACTTCGGTTAAAATTCATTTTCTTTCTTGATCAGATTTTTAGTTTTCAAGAGTGTTACACTTTTTGGCTCTGCGGTCATGTACACTACTTCGTGATGGGGACTGAAGATAAAACGTTGTTTTGTTTCTGTCATTGGGGTGGGAAGAATAAGGTGCTTCCAGACGGATCCACTTCGTATGTGGGAGGTATTACTGATCAGATTATTGTGAAGACAGGCATAAATTACAATGATTTTGTGAATGCAGTTTTTGACCGATTAGGCATCGATCCTTCAGATAAGGTCCTCCAGTTTACAGTGAAGTTTGATAAGGCCCAATTGATACGGCTGAGAGACCAAGAAGGTGTCGATACTCTGATACAATACAATGATGGTTTTGCCCATGTTTATGCTTCAAGTTCGGAAAAGCAGCCTAATTCTGCAGTTGCTCCTAATATGGCTACCACTAGGTAATTGCCGTTATATAGTGGTCCACAATTTTTTATCATGATAAGTTTTGTGGATACGTAGAGTTTGATTATATATTCTATCACAGGGTCTCAACCACTGAGGTTGAAGCGGTCTCTCTCGGAAGTGCTGAGGAAGAACAAGTGAGTGCTGATACTCCAAATCCTACACCATCGAACCAATGGATTACTGATGGAACTCCAGATGCTGCTGCCAACTGGAGTGAAATACTTGTCGGGGAAGGGCAAGCTTTTGAGAATGCGGATGCTTTTAGGCTTGCAGTTTTCAAGTACTCAATTGCGAATAGATTTCACTACAGAATTTTGCACAATAAACCTAGATATATTAGCATCCATTGTGCTGCGGATGGCTGCCCATGGAAAGTAAGTGCTGGCATCGAGAAGAAATCTCAAAATGTATCCATTAGGAAGTTTGTCGATTCTCACTCACATCCTCCTCTAGATTCATCGCAACTGAAGCCTCGGATCAGAATGAAGTGGTTGGGGGGTATCATGCAAGAAGACATATTGGGCAGTCCTGATTGTTTGCCTCGTAAAGTGTGTGAGGATGCTGAGAAGAATTTGGCGATCAAATTGACCTATCGTCAGGCTTGGAGTGTGAAGCAGCGGATTAGGGAGGCCATCAATGAGAAGTCAGGTGAGTCCTATAAATTGATTCCCTGGCTATGCAACCGCTTAATAGAGGCAATGCCCGGAACTATTGCTACTTGGTGCTGCAGTGAGGAAAACAGATTCAAACGGCTCTTCGTGTCATATGACTGCTCAATACGGGGCTTCCATGTTGGATGTAGGCCTTTGATATTTATTGATGTTTACAACTTGAATGGGTTGCACAACAGTTCCTTTATAGTTGCTTCTGCTTTGGATGCGGACAATGAGATGTATCCTCTATCTTATGGCGTTCTCCTGTCCATGAATGAGGAAGATCTTCTGTGGTTTCTAGAAAAGCTAAAGCTCGTTGTGCAGAACCGTGAGGTCGTCATAGTTTCTGGCACGAGTCTCCCTTTTCTCTCCAGCTTGGACGAAATGTTTGGTGATGAAAACCACAGTTTCTGTTTCCATTGCGTAAAGGAGAATTTTAATAAATTCATCGATGGCAATACCGCCTTTAAAGTGCAGGGAAGAGGTAAGGAGATTGCACTTAAGTACTTGACAGACATAGCCTACGCACGAACACTAGATAGTTACAATGAAGCGCTCGGCAAGATCTGTTCTTTCCGCAGGGAATTGTACGATTGGGTAATAGCCAGCCAGCCAGAACGTTGGTCTAATGCCTTATTTAGTAAACCTCGGTGGGATCATCTGAATTGTAAATCTACCGATTCTCTGAACTCTTTTATAGAAGAGGAGAAATTTGTACATGTTCTTGAGTTGATGGAGGCTTATCACGAGAAGCTTTATATGTTATTACAGAGTAACAAGCTCAAGATCGAACAATGGAACCTTCCAATCGGTCCTCGGGTTGCTGAGAAGATTTACCAAAACCAAAAAGTCAGCGATAACCTAGCAGTAACGGTTCTATCTGATATGGAGTTCAAACTACAGGATCTGCAGGGTAGAGAAGAAGTCGTAAACCTCAAACTCTGGACGTGTACATGTTTAGAGTGGCAAATGACTGGCATTCCATGCATCCACGCCTGCAACGCGATTGCAATGACAAGTATGGACATCTATCAGTACGTTGCAGATTGGTACAAAAGGGAGACACAACAACATATATATGCAGAAGTCATGGATGAACTCGCGAAATTTGATATACCACATCCAGATGACATTGTTTCGTCAGCTTCATCAGGTAATGACGTAATGCTGTGTCCGCTTTCACCCCGTATTAAAAGACCTCCTGGTCGCCCCCGGAAAGACCCCAAAGGACTTCAAGTAGAAACCGTAAAAAGACCCATACGCTGCTCAAAATGTGGCGGTGTTGGACATAACAAACGTACTAAATGTAGTTCTGTAGCATAGTAAACTTCAATGGGGTTCTTGTAAGACATATTATGAGTGTTGGTAGTATTTTGAGTCCAACTATATGAGCTTGGTCACATTGTTGATCTCAAGCCGAGGTTGCAATAGGTTGTTAGCCAGCGTAAAGCTAGTCGATGTATGATGAATTCTCACAATACAAATTATTTTTTGGGGACGTGCTTAAATGAACGTAGTTTTTTACATCAGCTCCAAAAGGATAAGTTGCGTTGGAATTGATAAAGTTCCGTGGAGTTCATAATTACATAAAAGAAGTCAAAGTAGTGGCTGCGGCGCGTTGAGGCACTTCTTCGACGGTCCCCAAGCCGGCCCGCTCTGAAGAATTCATGATTTATATATGTTTTAGAGCGGTGAGAGGGAGTGCGGAATAAGAATTGATTTCACTGTATCCATCTACGCCCACCCCATCTACCTGAGCGGTCCTCGCCTGCACAAGCAAGCAGATTAGCTCCCTCATTCTCTTATTATGCCGGCAGGCCTGGGCGAACGAGGTAGGGTTAAATTAGATGGAGGAGGACTGCGAACGTCCGTCCCATGAAGCACCAGGGAACCAAGCAATCCTCTCGGGCTGGGCTCTTGCGTGTCCGGGATCCAAGTTCAATGAGGATTCATATGGTCGATTTCAACTTCTTTGCAACTAAAGTAGCGTTGTCGTCGTCGTTGTTGTCGTTTTTCTATGATGGTAATGAATAGTGATAATTTGTTTATTTTCTCGCAATCGAGGGTTATATGATTCATATAGTCTATTCCAACATGAGAAATTTTACAATAACATTTTTCTTATTACTCTCTCAACCAAAGTTGTATTCTCTTATCACACAATTTTACTATTACAGCAACAATAATAATAACAATTACAATTGAAAAATATCTATTTACTTCTTTTGTCTAGACAATTCTCTAATCATATCTTTATTTAAAACCAATAAACTTAAATTTTTCTCTTCTATTTTTAATATTTTATATTAAATAAAAATTAGACAAATAAATTAAAATTAATTTATTTTTGGACGAAGATTTGCGTTTGACATAATATTTAGAAAACCTACTTCCCCTTTAAAAGTTTCCCAAAATGAAATTTACTAAAAGCATTTGACAAAAAACGATAAACCAAATATTATTTATCAATTTTTTTTTTAAAAAAAAAATTACTATGATCAAATGGATCCTAAAAGTTGTCAAAAATGTTTTTCTATTTTTTTCTTTTTTTTCTTGTGGGTCCCACTTCTTGTCTTGCTGACATAACACTCAAACTAACTGGAGTTTACAGTATCTGTTAGTGACAGCTCACTTAAACATGTACTTTTCATACAGACAAACTACTAAGTAGACACTAATTAATCAAACTAAAAAATAATATTTTAATACTAAAATACAATTGAAAAAGTGAAAAAAAAAAAAATCACAAATTTTCTTTAGCTAAAATCCCAAGATTTTCTAACTAAACAGACACAAGATTTATCATATCAAAATCTAGACAGATCTGTCCTATTTTTTCTGCTTTACCCATTTTTATTTCCTAAAAAAGAAACTCTCTTTCCATACATACCATCTTCAAGATCCATTTTTTTCTTCATAAAGATTAAATTTTTATTCAAGATCCAAAATTTGAGGGATTTGAAGGTAATTAAAGTTAACCTTTTTTTTTCCAATTTTGGTTTCTGTATCTTTAGTTATACATTCTTTATTCAGTGTTTATTATATCAACTTCAAGATCCAATTTTTCTTGTTGTTTTTGAATGAAGGGTTAGTTTCATATTTGCGTTACTTGTAAGTCCTTTATCTTGATTTTAGCATAACAACTTATTTTTAGCTTAATCTTGGCACTTCCATTTTGAGACCTTAGAGTTCAAGATCCAATTTTTCTTGTTGTTTTTGTGTTTTTTGAGTAAAGGATCAGTTTCATATTAGTGTTATAGTAAGCCCCTTATCTTGATTTTAGCATAAACTTAATCTTGGCACTTTGATTTGGAGACTTTAGAGTTCAAGATCCAATTTTTCTTGTTGTTTTTGTGATTTTGAATGAAGGGTCAGTTTCATATTTGAGTTATTAGTAACTCCATTATCTTGATTTTAGCATTAAAATCTTATTTTTAGCTTAACTTGGCACTTTGATTTTGAGACCTTAGAGTTCAAGATCCAATTTTTCTTGTTGTTTTTGTGTTTTTGAGTAAAGGGTCAGTTTCAGATTAGTGTTATAGTAAGCCCCTTTTCTTGATTTTAGCGTAAAAATCTTCTCTTTAGCTTGATCTTGGCACTTTGATTTTGAGACTTTTGAGTTAAAGATTGAATTTTTGTTGTTGTTTTTGTGATTTTGAGTGAAGGTTGAGTTTCAGATGTATTTTTTAGCTTAATCTTGGTGTATTTTTTTTTTGGTATTTGGAGTTTTTGTAGAAATGAAGGAATTGAATACAACAACAGATCCAATTGGGCAAAACTTGATAAAGTTTATAAGCAATGTATGTTTCTCAGTTTTTGTATTCTCTGTACTTATAATTACGGTAATTGCTATTACGTACCAACCTCCTGATCCGTGGGAATCTTCTAGAGCCCTAACTAAGGTTTTTACCCAAGTCGAAAACGCCACATTCAAAGTTGATAATTCTGTCTTGAAAACTGGTGAGGATGTTGCTAGTAGTCCCGTTGAAGCTCCTGGTGGAGCTTTTGCTTTGGTTCCGATTACTGAAGCTGTTATCGAGAAATCCGAAGGGAAACTGTCCAATGAGACTATGAAATCAGGATGTGAGGAAATGAATGTAGTGAATTGTTCGGATCCTCGGGTTTTGATCACGATCGAGAGGTTTAATTTGAAGGCCTTTAAGTCCATTGCGTTCTTGGACTATAGGACGCCTGCTAACGGGTCGAAGCCGAATGAATGTGATGTGGCGTGGAGGTTCCGAAACAAGAAAGAGAGATCTTGGAGAAAGTACAGGGATTTCCGGAGGTTTAAGATTGGTTTTACCGATGATTGTAGTTATAAAGTGGTTCACGCAGGTCGCTGGCATTCAGGAGTAAATGCCCGTCGTCCGAGATTTAATTCCACTAGAGCTAGTACAAGAGCCAAAATTGCTCCGCCAGTTATAGATGAGGAGATCAATGATACCATTCCGATCTTGGGATCGGATTCGGATTTCAAGAATGGGAGGTACTTGTACTATTCACGGGGTGGTGATTACTGTAAAGGAATGAACCAGTACATGTGGAGTTTTCTGTGTGCTTTGGGTGAAGCTCAGTACTTGAATCGCACATTCGTGATGGATTTGAGTATCTGCTTGGCATCTTCACACACTCGTAGTCACAAGGATGAGGAAGGGAAAGACTTTAGGTTCTATTTTGATTTCGAACATTTGAAGGAGACTGCATCCATTGTCGAGGAAGGAGACTTCCTTAAAGATTGGAGGAAATGGAATAGGGCGCATAAGAAGAAAATCTCCGTAAGAAAGGTTAAGGACTACAAAGTGTCCCCCGGCCAACTCTTGAAGGATAAGAGCACAATTATATGGAGGCAATTCGACGCCCCTGAACCAGAAAACTATTGGTATCGCGTCTGTGAAGGGCCTTCTGCCAAATACATCCAGAGACCGTGGCACACAGTGTGGAAATCAAAGCGACTTATGAATATAGTAACTGCGATCAGCGGAAACATGGACTGGGATTTCGATGCTGTTCATGTTGTTCGTGGAGAGAAAGCACAGAATAAGGCGTTATGGCCTCATCTGGATGCTGATACATCCCCCGATTCCCTTGTCGCGAAGCTTCAAGGAATTATCACGCCTTGGAGGAACCTGTATATCGCTACAAACGAGCCGTTCTACAACTATTTTGATAAGCTTAGATCTCACTACAAGGTGCATTTGCTTGATGATTATAGCTACTTATGGAGTAATACAAGTGAATGGTATAATGAAACAACACAACTTAACGGTGGCTCTCCAGTTGAATTCGACGGGTATATGAGAGTTGAAGTTGACACGGAGGTCCTTTATCGAGCAAAATCAAGAGTCGAGACATTTTACAACTTAACAAAAGATTGCAAGGATGGAATTAATACATGCTAGACAGGAAGGTGATATGTTTTACTTCTCTGTATACGCCATTACACTTGTTTCTGCTGTTTCTAAATTTGTTTAGTTCTTTATGTACTGGAGGTTTGAGATATATCACGCATTGTTACTGTTTTGTTCATAAGTACATCGATTGAACATCTGTCCTGTCGCATATTTGTACATTATTCAGCGCCATAATCTTCATTCGATTGAGATCTGTTGCCTCGATATCCTCCTTTAAACGTTATCTTTGTTTAGTTTTATTCACTCATTTTCTCCGAGGAGGGGTATCGAAGTTAGCTTGAGTTCATGTGCATGTATTTATTTGGATGAAGTTGTTGCT
The DNA here is from genome assembly GCF_002878395.1 of Capsicum annuum. Lineage (NCBI taxonomy): Eukaryota > Viridiplantae > Streptophyta > Magnoliopsida > Solanales > Solanaceae > Capsicum > Capsicum annuum. Next base: position 194,834 of record NC_061118.1, on the reverse strand, counting down.
TCGATTCTTCAAAAATGTTGTTATGCTCGTGTCGGATCCCAAAAAATGTGCTACTTTTGGATGATCTGACACTCGACCAACGGTATTTTTGAAGAGTTCGAGCAGCATATGTTGCTGAAGCAATCTCATTCCATTTCTAAACAAATCAAATGTTCTTTTTACCAAATTTACAAAATCTCTTGCTACCCAAAACCAAACTATCTTTTTCTTTTTTGTGTTCCTTTTTCACTTGGAATTTTCGTGTGAGTGGTAAAACTACAAAGTTTTTTGTCAAAACAATGGAAAATGCAATCAATCTTCACACTTGAGTAATATGACAGATTCAGTTCAGAAAGTTATGAACTTCTTGTCACAGGTTCATCAGTGTTCCAACTTCTGCTTGGTGCTACTTGATTGTGTGTTGGCACATAATCCTGCAAAAGTGACAGCAAACAAAAAAAGGAATAATATAAGTCATAAAACTTGTAACTAGGGGCGGGACTTAGAGAGGTAGATAATCATGCACATAGTATGTAACCAAAGGCGGATATATGGCAAAACCCATACGTAGCCCCCCTTAAGTATGTCCCCTTAAGTACGCGTCATTTTTCACTTAGGCACCTCAAGTGGACATTGTTTCATTTTGGCATCTCAAGTAGCCATAAAGTGTCATTTTGACATCTTTTGCTGAGTTGGCCAGGTGCGCGTATTGCACCTCCGTGAAGGCGCGTGAAAGTCATTTTTTGGCTGATGTGGTGCCCAATTTGGCCCACCTACAATATATTAACTCATTTTTATTAATTTATACCTTTTTTCTTATTTTTATCCATTATTTTTGTCAATTTTAAGCTTATTTAATGGTGAAAATTATTGGAAGAGATTTAAAAATTAGATACATATTTAGGAGTTTGTCTTGCCAAAACCAATATATTAACTCAACGCCCATTAATTTATACTTCTTTCACATTTTTATCTGTTATTTTTGTCAATCTTAATTTATTTAATGGTAAGAATAATTGAGAGAAATTTATATACGCATTTAAAAGTTCGTGAAAATTAAATAATAAGCACCTTTTTTTTAATCATTAAGGGCAAAATCGATGAAGAAAAATAAAAAATAAGTAACATCAACGAAGAAAAACTAAAAATCAAACAAAATCAATGAAGAAAAATTGAAAAATAAAGCTAAATCAATGAAGAAAAATTGAATTTAAACAAAATCAAAAAAAAAAAAATTAAAATCGAAGCATAAAAATCAAGAAAAAATCAGTGAAGAAAAAATAAAAATCGAAGTAAAATTGATGAAAGAAATTTAAAAATAAAGCTAAATCCTAAAAGAAAAATTAAAATCAAACAAAATCAATTAAAAAAACTAAAAATTGAAGCAAAATAGATGAAGTAAATCTGAAAAAAAAAAATGAAGCTAAATTTACGAAGAAAATCTAAAAATCAACTAAAATCAGTGAAGAAAAATTAAAAAATCGAAGTACAATCGATGGAAAAAATTAAACATGACTGGGGTGCGGGGCTGGGGAGTGGGTGTGAGGTCTTTGAAGAAGATAAAGAGGGGAAGAAGAGTGGCAGGATGAGTGGGGTATTTGAAGAAAATATTAGCGGAGTGCGTAGGGGGTGAAGGGTGGGTGG
>NC_061118.1:170425-190211 GCF_002878395.1 Capsicum annuum | reverse complement strand
ATATATATATATATATATATATAACTAAATTAGGGTTTTTACCAGGAAGTGCAACAAAAGCATCAGCTCTAGTAGCCATTTCAGCTTTTCTTTCATGCATATCTGAAACTATTAACACTTCTCCCACTGCATGGCCTGATATCTGTTAAAAAAATTAAAAATTATAAAATAACACTTATTTTATATAAAAAAAAAAACATATATTACGTTTTATAAAATGGGAATAATTCAAAATAATAAAAAGGGAATTAAAGGAGTGAGAGGAGAGTGCTTGGGACTATGTTGCTCGTACTCTTCAAAAATGTTGCCGCGCACACCCATATCAGATCCTTCAAAAACGTAGTAACTCTGAAGAATCCGATACGAACCCCGATAATATTTTTAAAAAGTACGAGCAACATAGATTTGGAATTTTATATAATAAATAATAATACCTCTACTGAAACAAGAGCTCTTGGGATAATTCTGTTCCATTGAAAAAAAAAGAAAAAAAATGAATATTGTTAATCATATATATTCAAAAATTTGTAACAAACTTGTATTAATGCAAACAAAAAACCATATTTTTTAAAAAAAAATAGATTTATTTTCACTTGAATTCACTCGATATTTACATCAATCCAATGAACACGTGATATTCGCCTTGACCACATGTACTATTATAAATTAATAGTAGTACATAAATTTGATTCTATTTCTTTGCAAGAAAATAAGTTTCTGAGTCGATAAATTATACGTCCTCATATATACCTTCATTTCAACATTATAACCTAGTTACCATAATAAACAACACAAATAAAAATTTTCTCGATGAGTTAATTTATGATGAATTTCGTTCAAAATTCACAATATTTTTTTTGGGGGGTGGGAGGTGGGGGTTGGGGGGGGGGGGGGGGGGTGTCTTACCCAATAACATTACATCCACCATCAAAAACAGCTTGAGAAACCAATCCCATAAGTCCAATACTTCCTCCTCCATAAACAAGATCAATTTTTCTCTCAACCTAATTATTAAAAAAATTTAATTAAATTAATTATTATGAAAAAAATATAAAGAGAAATTAGAGAGGAAAAAAATAAGAAAAAAAAATTACCAATTCTCTTCCAAGATCAAGAGCAGCATCACTGAATATTTTTCTATTTCCTGAATTGCTTCCACAAAATACACAAATTTTCTTGAAATTACCCATACATGAATAATAACAACAACAATAATAATAATATGATCTTTAATTATTATTATTATTTTTTGGCTCTTCAAACTTCTAAAGAAACAACTAGAGATTTTATTGGAGTACTTTGATGGAGATTCATCACTTTAAGTGGTCAACCACATGATTTGATATATAAATAATAGTAAGAAAATATAATAATAATAAATTAATAATTATTGAAAAATTTATATTATTATTATTATTATAGTCTTGCATGACATGTAGGTAGGGCAAGGTCCATGGCCCATTTTTGTAATACGATTACTAATTATTTAACTTTCTTTTTTACATAGAAACAGCGATAACTGATCACTTTTTAATACTGTATTTAAAAAATAACCGTTATCATAAAATTTCAAATTTTATAATAAAATTTCAAGAAATTAATTTTTCTTTTATGTAAAGATTGCATTAATTGATGTACTGATTTTGTTCTTATAAAATAGCTAAAAACACATTGAGTTTCAAATTCCACACGTAAAACTTCTTATAATGCTCTAAAATTTCAATAGTGAAATTTGAAATTCTATGAAATATTTGGCTATTTTTTAATTACAAGGAATAAAAGTTGCTAATCTGGATTTTACCCTTCTTTTATTGTTAATATTTATTTATTTTTTATTTTCCGCGTAAAGTCAAGGAAAATTATCACTTTTTTTTTATAATCATAATGTCTGAATCAACTTTCATACACCTCGACTAAATTCCCTTTCAAACTCAACTTTTTATTTTTTGGTGGGTGCACCTTCTTGGAATTTAGGATCAAATTCATCTCCTAATTTCATTGAAATTAGTCTTAAATTGTCCTTTAGAAATTCTATTGAGGTGGCTAATGGCTATACACAATAAATATTTTTTTCTAAAATTTAATTTTTTTTTCACTTTAATAAATCCAAGTTGAGCATAATTGTTTGTTATTTACTTACAAGAAAGTCAATGTACTACTATTAAAATATGCACTCTAGGTTTAATTAAAATTAACATATGATTAAAAACGTCATAATTATTAAAAGTGTTTAATCTACTCCACAAGTAGGAAAGACAACGTTGTTTTCAATCATACTATTTAATAATTATTTTGACTAAAGTTGCTATTTTATAATTTTCTATAGTCTAATTAGAATAGGTAGATATTTTTAATTTATTTCTTAAGATATAAACAAATAAAGGGGTAGTGAATATTCATTGAGATTTAGGTCTTCAATATAATAATATAATCACTAGAATCATAGAGGATTATTATTCTAAATTAATTTAGGGATTCGAGAATCCAATTGATACCAAGTGCTAACAACTATTGAATTTATTAAAAATAATTTTTTAAAATAAAAGAATTACATCATGTATGACAAATAAATGCAATTTATATCATAGTGGGTTTATAAGTATTTTTTTCCTTTAATCAAAGATCTAGTATCCAAGTTTTGATAATAAAATATAAAATTATAATTAAAGTTTTACCGCGTATCAATTGAAGAATGAGTACACGACTTATAGACAATGTAACGACTTGATTAATTAATTGAAGCCATAGCAAAAGTGAATTTTCATAAGATAATTATCGATATTAATCTGAATTCAAAGCAGATATCGAATTTTGAATGAATAAGAAAAAAAATGATTTTTTTGTATCCTCAAGAAATATTGTCTTACTTTCATGTTTTATATGCAACTTATCACATGATTTTAGAACCAAGTATTATTTGTACTTTTGCATAAAATTATTAAGAGGTATATAACAATAACAGCAAATCATGTTTGCTTTTCTCCATACATATTCTTATTATTATTTTTGAGATAAGAAATAATTTATGATAAAGAAGTTGGTTCCTAAAGGCAATATGTGACTCAATCTACCTGTCATTGTTTGCTTTTTTATTTTTATATAATCATTAAAAAAATATAAATTAGTGATAAACAATTTTTATCGTTAAATAAGTTAATATATATTCACAGGAGTAAAAGCAATTAAATTCATGTGAATTCATAACGATACTCTAGACTAGATCTATTCTGATAAAGGTGTGCATCGTCGGTTTGATTCGATTTTATATATTATCGGTTCGGTTTATCAATTTTCAATTTTTAAATATGCTAAATCAATAACCAAATCAATAAGATATTTTTTATTGGTTTTCGGTTTATAGGTTTTTAGTCCTTAACGATTCGATTTTCGATTTAACTGATAAGAAAATACTCATAAAATAGAAATAGCAGTAATTAACATTAAAAAATATCGAATCTTAATTGCAACCAAAAATCTTACATAATGTGTTTTAATTTACAAGAATCTTCAAGTTTGAACTAAATGTTGTTAGGAGAAATTAAGAGTTTGTATAATTGAAATAATAGGTTTGTTAATCGGTAGAAATTAAAGAGAAATACATAATAAGTCATATATATATATATATATATATATATATATTTCAACCACTTGGATATATTATAATATAGTCTAAATATACTTGGATATTTATGACTTGGAGACTTACACTGGACTAAGGACAACGAAGGAGGGAGTACTGAATAGGACTTTACACCATATTAAAATACAACCGCGCTAACTCTGCTTTAATATCTTAAAATTACTTACCTGCTTTAATAACATAAAACTACTTACCTGCTTTAATAACTTGCTATAATAATTTGTTGGTTATATTTATCTGTCAATCGTATTATACTAACTATATCTACTTATCGATATATTATATTATAATACATATACTAAAGAACGTATATATACATATATTTACTAACATTTATATTCTTATTGGGTTATCGGTTTACTCAATAACCCAATAAGAAAAAATAATACCGAACCAATAACCCAATAATTTTTTTTATAAAATCATTAACAAACCGTTAACCCAATAACCCAATAATAATAAACCAATAATATTTTTATCGATTCGATTTATTGGTCAGTTCAGTTTTTGCACACCCCTATTTTCTGATTAATGATGTTTATCTACGATTATATTGTTTAATGTCAGATATACGAAGAAATTCATAGTTAATTCCTAAAAATTAGTTATTTGTATGGTTTCGATTAAAGTGTAATGGAGAGAATTAAAATATATATATATAGCGTCGATATTCTGCCTAGGCTGATAATTAATCCAATAAAAAAAATTATATTCATGTTCAGATAATATTTTTTTGTAGTACTTGTGCATGTGGACTTTTTATTAATAAAAGCTTATTTGAAGCCTTATTTTACTTTGGTTATATGAAATTTGAAATTTTATTAACTTTTTATACAACTTTGAGGCTTTCTTTTTTAAACTTTTAAAAGAATGATTACCCCATTGAAATGATGAAATGAGCTAGATTTTTTTTGTTTTTTTCCTCTTGGGGTTTTCTTTTTTTTTTTTTTGGGGGGGGGGGGGGGGGGGGGGGGGGGCTTTTTTTTTTTTTTTGTTTTTTTTTTTTTTTTTTTATATTGTTTTTTTTTTTTTTTTTTTTTTGGGGGGGGGGGTGAGGTGGTGGGGCCTTTAATATTTTTTGTGATGTTACATTATGACTTTGCAAAATTCAAATTGTTTTCCTCTCACCAAATCACAAATCATAAGAATTAATTAATTTATGTGTTTGACTAGTCCTAACTAATAATTAAGGGCAAATAATCTCCTTTATAATTAGAAACAATCAAAGTTCCTCATGTACTAATATCATTATATACCATTTACTTTTTTTCTTAATTTAATGTTTGATATTCATATTAAGCCTTGTACAGTCCTAGTTCATCGCGTGAAGTGTTCGCATTGGCTCGATATGATGCCTTATGAATTGTCCCTCGAGGCTATGTTGTTATCGAGTTTAAAAGTGTGTGTATCAGATAAACATTTTTTCACCTTTTGTTTATCAATTTTCGAGTTTGACTTATTCAAATTAACGTCGTCATAAAATCTGACGTAGCCCTCTATTATTAAAGACGACTCAATATTCAAAACTCAAAATTAAAATCCACTAATTTTTAAGCGTGCAATCAAGGTTATGATGATAAGAAGGGGCCTATATATCATCCACTTCAACTACCACTAATTAAATCTTATCCCAATTTTAAATAACAAAAAAAATAAAAAATTCCATGCTTTATTTAGTTAGTTGTAAATATAATGATGCTACTTTTCTTTTTTGTTGAGCAACTTATTATATATTATTAATAATTAATTTTAAAAAAATTGATATCCACAAACAACCACCATCCACCAATGAAGAAATGATGAATATATGACTATGTTGTTTTCTTTATTTTTTTTGTTGTGGAAAATATGTGGACAAATTTGCTACGTTTGCCACTTTGATGACCGCCGAATTGATTGAGCAGGAGATCTTTCGAATAGGGGGTTATCGATTCGATATCATTTGTATGTGTTTGTTGATCGAGCTTGTCGCACTGAACTTGCTTAATGTGATTCACGTCTCTTATATTGTTTGACAGGAAGATGCGGAGAACGCGGATTAGGGTAGAGAGTTAGTAGATAGGAGTACGTTCGTAATAGCATGGAAGAGTTTTTTGTTTGTATCTGTGTTGTAGTTTGTTGTAGTCTCTTGTTTGCGGTGTTTTGGTGATGTCTATGATTTTCGTATAGCTAGTTTATAGTATTACCATGTAGGTGTCTTGTTTCCTTTATTATCTAACGATATGATATCTCTGTTTATTGGTTGCTTTATGTTTTTTGTTTGTTACACTATTATCTGTCTTGAGCCGGGAGCCTATCGGAAACAGCCGCACTACTCCATATGAGGCAGTGGTATGAACTGCATACACTTTACCTCACACCCCACTTTGTGAGAATCCACTGAGTATGTTGTTGTTGTATATTGTTTGTAGGTTATTACCTGTTTTACACAGAATGCGTCTGAAAGATAGCGATTGTGAATTCCCTTGGTACATAAATATTCGTATATGATTTGAATAAAAGTTACTGATTTCACGTTTAACTGAAATCAATCTCCTGGATCTGCCCCTGGTTGCGTAATTATGCATTCTAGATAAAGAAGGGGTTTGAAAAAAATCTTAATCATCAAGGTTAGGTTAATTAATTAAGTAATTCGGATTAATTATGTGACTATTAATAAAATGGTGACTATAAATTATGTGCTTTTTGACCAAAATTATTATTTATACTCTGATAATTATAGTGATAATGACTGGATACTCGTGCAGCCACAGCCTTTAATCATTCTAATTAATCTCATAATGTTAATTATGTACCACAATTAATTATGACCCTAAGTTGTTAATCAAACATTTAGTTTCACTAAAACCTTATCATTAAGTCAATAAAGTCAGTATAAACCTAAGTTGCTCGGACTCTCCAAAAATGTTGTCGCACCCGTGTCGGATCTTCAGAAATACACTATTTTTGAATGATCCGACACGCACTCGTAGACATTTTTGAAGAGTGCGAGCAGCTTAGGTTTAGACCATTCTACCATCAACTATTATCATGAGTCCTAAGCTAAGTTGCGCAGAGCCTTCATTTTTGATGTCGTATTCGTATCGAATTCTTCAAAAATATATTAATTTTGGCGAATTCGACACGCACCCATTGACATTTTTGACGAGTACATGCAACATAGGTCGTAAGTACTCTTCCAACCTTAGTGAGTAATTTCGAGTTTGATGAGTTTTACAAATAAAATCGTCTTTAATATGAATCGCTTTACCCCAAAGTAATTTCCAATGTAAATTCAAATAAATCGATACTCTACAAAAAATAGCCTGTAATAGGAAAGTTTTACCCCAAAATAAAGATTCTTTAACGCGAATTTAAATTAATCGAATCTCAAAACGAATGCTGTATTATTGTATGGAAACAAAAGAAAAATAGTCTAAACTAGTCTTTACCTTTTCTTTACCTCCCCGAACTATGATCGAAGTTGGTACGATACACTCCAACTTCACAGGGGTCCTATTACTCCCTGAAGTCAATTTTAGCGTATTTTTATCACTCTTTTGTGCTGACGTGACACCTTTATCACATAAAATGGAGCCCACGTCAAAAGTGTCACGTCAGCTAAAAAAGTTGAGAAAGTGTGTCACGTTAGCTAAAAAGATTGACAAAAATACGCTAAAATTTAGTTCAGGGGGTAATAGGGCTCCCGTGAAATTGAAGAGTGTCGTAGCAAATTTAATCATAGTTCGAGGGTACCAGAGGCTATACTCTAAAAAAGAGAGTAAATATTTGTACCATTCTATATGTTTTAGAATAACTAGTAAAGTTGTTGTCATGTTACCAAAAGGTCATGGATTCAGACCGTGAAAACAACCCTTTATAGAAATGTAAAGTGAGGCTGCGTACAATAGACCCCTGTGGTCCAGCTCTTTCCCGAACCCTGCGCATAACAGAAGCTTTAGTCCACCGAACAATCCTTTTTTATCTTTTGTTATCTAGAGCTTACTAATCCTTAAGGTTGGCACTTTGAAGGACCCAAAATAGATATTGAACATCGAGTGAGAGAACTAAAGAATAAGATTGTATGGACTCAACAGTAAGTGAGACCTGCACTTTGAATAATGCTTTTTACAAGATTGAATTCAGCACATATTGCATAGTTACATAGTTTTAGTAGTGCTTTCCAGTAGCTATACAAAATAAAAGGAAATAGCAACATACAATGTTACATACATCACATAAAAACTATCCTACAAAAGTACATACATCACAGAAAAATAACCTCCATGATGTTGTGATTTCTCAATAGCCATGAACCAAGCCAGCTTGCTTGATGCTTGTTCCGCGAAGTGATATCGATAATCCTTCATAAAGGCACGCTGATGCCAGTTTCCAGAATATCGTTCAATTGCGCTTCAGCTGACGATGAAGAAAAACACAGATACGAAGGCTTGAAATTTAACAAGACGCTGACGCTGAGTCCAAGAGCTGAATTGAAGATTTATAAGCTTGAAGTGGTAGTTGACGATGATGTTGTTAACACCTTTAGTCCTGATACACCGAAATGTGCAACTCCAGAACGAGCAGACCTATCAGGAGAAAGGATAAATTTGGATGAGCCAAGTAAAGATGAATATCGACAAGCTGACACATAAAGATCAAGAACCTTGGAAAGATCCGAGACATAAGCCGTTCTCTCAGAGAAGGCATAACAAGACTCTCTGGGCAAAACAAGCACAATTATGACGATGTAATGTTTCCTAATTCGATCAAATTTTACATGATCCGTGTATTCTATCTTAAAGCACATCAAGCAAATGCGTAGTTCACTAGCGTTAACTTAGCAATTAGCTTGTAAAACGCATAGTTTTTCCAATAGCAACAACAGCATACTCGGTGTAATCCCACAAGTGGGGTCTGGGGAGGGTAGTGTGTACCCCTACAAGGTAGAGAGTCTGTTTCCGATTACAATTACACATCAAGTTACTAGAAACATCACATTTTCTTGAAGCGCCAACTCACCAGGAAATATGTCGGGCACGGTGCTACAAAAACCAGCAATAGCCAAAGGAGTTTATGAGGCAATATTTCGTCAGAGATCACGTAGAGGGTGACAATGGCATTGCTGATTCTGTCAAAGCCTCGTCTAATCTTCTTTGTGCAGACTTGGTTCTGTAACACCATATCTCAAAAGCCTCACTAAGGTCTGGATATTTAACCTGCTCGGCACTTATCCAATCTGCTAGAATGTCAGCTTGATCATTTGACGGTAATGCTGAAACCAATGAAACTATTGCTCCCTCGATACATTGGCAAAGGTCTTCGCTCATCTTGTACGGAGATGCTTCCTCCATTTTGCTCATTTTATCGGAAAGGGACTTCATTTTTCTTATGTAAGGAAGCCATGTCTTTAGCAATTCTACTCGACTTTCTGCTGGAAGAACTACAGTTCCATAACCTACTGCTTCCAATACTTTCGACGTCACTTCTATTAACTTTATCTTCAAACCCCACATGACAGAATCAAGTCTTTTATCTTCGATGACCTTAAGTAAATTGCGTGATATATTCGCCCAATGCGAGACAAAGTCCTTCATGAGATCCATCTTCGAAAGAGTGTTATGCATCCATTCAAGGTCGGATAGACTCCGCATTATTTTCTCTTCCGTCTCCTTGTTTGCAACGTCAGGCTCCAAAATCAAGGAGAATTCATTTTCGAAAGAACAAAAGACGTTAGATACCACAATTCTCGTCTCCACTTTTATTTCATCGTCAGCTATGACGAGGGGAATATTTTCGTCATCCTCAAGCATGAAGTCAACCTGTTCTTGGGCTGAATTTCTTAGATCATCCTCGAATTGAGGGAAAGAATCACCAACTGAAGTGGCATGGCGGATGGCAGACAAGAAAACTTCTTTCGTGCCGCTTAGTTCTGTTTCTTTTATATTGGAAAATATGGGCATGGTACAAGAACTAAGTTTCCGAAAAGTTCCTATTATCGTGTCCTCTTTGTTCTCCGAGGAAAATCCGAGCAGCTAAACTACGAAGAATCTCCTTAATTTGAAGAATCAGGGACTTCAAAAGCATTAAAAGTACATCCAAGAGAGTAGTCCACCTGAAGCAGAAAACGGTCAATCTATAGGAACAAAACAAAGATTTGAAAGAAACAAGATTTGTAAGGAGTCGCAGATTGTACAACATTAAAAGGGAAATCCGGTGCACTAAAACTACCGCTATACGCGGTGTCCAGGCCCCACCACAAGGGTGTATTATACACAGCCTTACCTTGCATTTTTGCAAGAGGCTGTTTCCAAGGCTTGAACCCGTGACCAACAGTCATAGCTAGAATCAGCAAACAGCAAATGAATACATTTCCGGGAATACATCCTCCTCCTTTCACAATTAGTTAAGGATTGTAACCGTCGTTACTTGTTTTGGTGCGTACAACGAACTCTTTCTAACAAACTAAAATGTAACCAGTTTACTAGAATACACTCTTCAAAGTGTAATCAGGAACTATGTTGCTCGGACTCTTCAAAAATTTCATTGGCTTCGTGTCAGATCCTTCAAAATTAGTGTACTTTTGGAGGATCCGACGCAGGTGTAACAGTATTTTTGGAGAGTCCGAGCAACTTAGATCAAGAACAAACTGGAGAAAAATACCAAATCTTCTGCTTAACATAAACTAGACACTAATAACATAATCCACCTACGCAACTAAGATAAAAACTATCCATAAAGAAGACTTTCTTTTTATAAAGCTGGTATACGAGCCAGCTTGCACATCAACACAAGTACCGGCTAACTCTGTAAAGCAAAAGGACACTCATTTGCTTTTACTTTCCTCATAATAATAGATTGGAATACACAGAATCGCGACGAAAACAATATCATCAACATTTGAAAAGAATAAAAATGCATATGAATCAAACTTCATGTCAAAGCCTATCCTAATCCAAGCCCTTAGGTATCTCTTAACAGATCTCCAGCTACGCAACGATATACAAATTCATTCAGATTTACTGGGCGCAAGAACCAAGATATCAAGATCTAATTTTTATAGCATACCCAAAAACAATATTGTTAAAAAAACAAATTTATAATAATAAAAGGTCAGCTCGGTACACGAAGCATCTCAGACTATCGTGATGCACGATGCACCACTGTCACATTCCACAGCTTGAACTCATAACCGAAACAAAACTCACCTTTCACTAATTTATAATGAAAATGCATATCAATATCTAATTTTATAGCATACCCAAAAACTACTTTATAATATATATATAAAAAAAGTTAGCTCGGTACACAAGCATCTCAGACTAACCTGCATACATCAGTGTCACATTCCACAGCTCGAACCCATGAACAAACAACTTTAACTTGCTTAAAGACTCACCTTCACTACTTTATAATAAGAAAAGGTCAGCTCGGTACACGAAGCTTCAGTGTCAGATTCCACAGCTCGAACCCATGTCCAGACAACTTTAACTTGCTCCAACACTCACCTTCACTACTTTATAATTAAAAATGGTTAGCTCGGTGCACGAAGCATCAATGTCAGATTCCACAGCTCGAACCCCTGAACAGACAACTTTAACTTGCTCCAAGACTCACCTTCACTATTTTATAATAAAAAAAGGTCAGCTCGGTACACGAAACACCAGTGTTAGATTTCACAGCTCGAATCCATAACCAGACAATCTTTACCTTTGCTACAAGATTCACTTTCACTACTTTATAATGAAAAATGTTTTTAAAAAATTGAAGACACACAAGAGCAAATTAGGAAACAAATGCAGTTAACTAGTTAAAAATCAAGAAAATGTTGAATAAAATGTAAGCTTTTTATTTATGCAAGTTGAGTATTTTTCTTTTGATAAAAAGTTAATTGGGTAAAAGGGGTTTAACAGATCTACAACAATGCAAGGATACAAAAAGGAAAAAAAAATCTTTTAAAGGTAAGACAGTCTGATACACAAAGTATCTTGCATGCATGCATGCAATTAGTGACTAATTCCACAGCTTGAACACGTGACCAGACAACTTTACCTTACTCCAAGACTCACTTACACTACTTTATCATGAAAATGATTAAATAAATTGATTATAATCAAGAACAAATTAGGAAGCAAATGCAATTAACTAGTAAAAAGAAAATCAAGAAAATGTGTGAATAAAAACAGAAACTTTATTTATGCAAATTGAGCATTTAATTTTGATAAAAAGTTAATTGAGTAAAAGGGGTTTACCTAAAAAATTGATTTTGATGGAGAAATGAAGTTTTTTTTTTTTGCAGGTGAAGTATAGTTCAGCTGAAGGAGAAAACTATGGAGATGTATTAGAAATTGGGCCGGGTCAAAATTGAGTCCATTTGTTGATGATAATGGGCTTACAAATCGGGGCCCCAAATATCTCTTTCATGGGCCATGTTCAAAAAATGGGTATAAAATGGACTATTCTTAATGAGTTGTCTTATAAAAATAGTCGTAGACTTGGAGTAACTGATAAAGTTGTTGTCATATAACCAAGAGGTCATGGGTTCAAGCCTTGAAAATAGCTTTTGGCGAAAATGCAAGGTAAGACCGCGTACATTACACCCTTATGGTGGGGCCCTTCCCCGGACAATGCAGATAACGGGAGCTTTAGTGCATCGAGATATCCTTTTTTATGGGTACGTTTTAACTTGCACATGAGGTAGACATTCAGAAAATTTCAAGACAGTGAACCTGTACAATCGACTAGAAGTTCATCCTTATAGGCAAGAGTTAGAAATTAGATATGGAGAAGGCGGTGGGAGCGTCTGGACTGTCCTTTTTATGTAGACGGTTTAACTTGCCTATCAGGCAAACATTTAGAAAATTTACAAGATAATGAACCTGTACAATCGACTAAAAATTATGCTTTATAGGCAAATGTTAGAAATTAGATATGGAGAAGGCGGTGGAGCGTCTGGTTCTAGCGGGAAGCAATCGGGCATCATCTTGATAGAGAAGCCAAAGAGGAAAGTGGAGTCGATGAGTCTAGACGAAGATATTTTAAGACAACGAATCTGCTGATCAGTTGACCAGAAATTCTGTCTTATACCCAAAAGTTAGAATTTCGTATATTGTCCATCAAATATAAATTCTAACTTTTGCCAATAAAACAACTATTCGAAACATTTTAAGACTACAAACCTATAGAATTGATCAAAATCAGAATTATTAGTTTCAAAATTATACAAGAACTACCAGTCAATCATATAAAAAGGAAACAATGGAAATTAAATATTTTAAAAAGGGACATCATTAATAGATTATAAAAATAATTTAAAAAACATAATATAATATTTTCTTCTCTAGGGAAAAAATAGAAACTACTTTCACAATAATCTATTGCTCTTGGTCATGAATAGACAAAATATCTTTTATGTATACAACTAATATTCAACTTAGAAGTTCCCTCATGTCATTGACTTATTATTTTATTTTTTTTGTCATTTTATTGTTATTTTACTATACCATGCAATATAATATAAATAGTGGATTAGTCCTTATAAGCTCTTTATATTCGTATTTCTCACTTCTATTAGTTGATTTCAAAACTGATGAAACCTACTATTCCTTATTTATGGCAATGACTGCAATTTTTCCAGGTGAGTTAAATATTTTAATTTCTTATTTTTCGCTGTTAAATAGACTGTAGCTAACATATTTTTTTTTAATTATCAATCGTTAAATAAGATTAACGATGGACTTTTTGTGTTTTTCGATAGAAATTGTTTGTCACTAATCTTTATCAATGATAGAGTTAGTCTATATCAAAAAACAAAATTTATTGCATGTCTTTGTTTTCATATATAATCTTTTTTGTTTTTTTGGCAATTTAGAATATATGCATATATATAGTTCTATATTATATTATATATGTTCTTATTGAATACATACTCTATATTTCTTTTCTTCAAGCTAAGCTACCTTTCTTTTTTGTCAATATTGGTAGATTAAATCAATTATATTCAGATGCATATGTTAGCTACTTAAATTTCAACTTGTAGTTTTGACTAGTTATATATATGTAACATTTTTCATTATAATTACAACAATAATAACTATGTCTCAGTCCAAATATGAGGAAGTCAGCTCTCTCTCTCTATATACACACCCGTGCACATTTAAAAATAGCTGATAGATATATAATATATGTGCAATCAACTATTAATATTTTTGTCCAAGCAACAATCAAGTGTGTAAATACAATCGTTGAATGTCTAATGTTATTTATATATATATGTGTGTGTGTATAAGTACGTGCACATCTAAAAATATCAGACATGTATATAATATATGTGCAATCAACTATTAATATTTTTGACCAAGCAACAATCAAGTGTGTAAATACAACCACGGTAAATGTCTAATATATATGTGTAGTCAACTGTTAATATTATTGGACGATCAGTCCAGCTTTTTTGTCCTAAAATTTAAAAATTATAAACTCAAAATTTTTGCTTCGTCGTATGAATGAAGAGTCAATATTGACTCCAAAAGTGCACAAGAAATTGAAAAAAAAAACTTAAATGCATGAATATATGTTGAGTTACCTACTATTCTATCAATCACATATGGAGTGTATTAAATAATAAAGACTAGTAGTTGTCTTTGTGTTCAAGTTGTGAATATTTGGTTGAAATAAATAGTACTTCACGTTGTTGTCAAGTATAATATAATATGTAGACAAATGCTTGATAAGTGAATAAATGAATGACTTACATCATATAACTATTTGTGGCCTGTTTGGCCAAATATTCAAAAAAAAAAAAAAAATACTTACTTCAAATTAAACATATATTTTTTTGACATTGTTTTTCAAAAAAGTACATCATGAGTACATGTTTATGTTTCGCTAATCAATTTTAAAAACTTTTATCAATATTAGAGAACCAAGATGTTTTTATATACTTAATTTGTTTTAGTATTCTTTCATTTTTTTATGTAGTCATTTGGTATCACATGCTACTCGTTGGTTTGATTAATTTAGATTTACGACACGTTATTTTGCAATAATGCTTGTTTATTTAATACTCTCTTTATTCCAAGTTAGTCGTCACATGTTTCACTTCTCGAAAATAAAACTACATAAACTTTGATAAATATTTTTTAAATATATTTTTTTCATCAAATTGACATAATAAAGTCACGACTTGCAGAACTTATTGAATAATTTATGATTATGTATAGAAATTTAAATATAAAATGTTAAGTTGATTAAATTAGTCCAATTTAGCTTTGAAAGTTAGTTAAGTTTATTTTCACAAAAGAAAACATGACAACTAATTTGAAACAAATAATAATATTATCAAATATATAACTTATATAACATTTCCATATGTGCAACCCTCACACATATACATATTCTATTACAAGATCAGTACAATTCACTTATAAATCACATTAGAAAATATAGACAATCTTGCTAGAAAATCACCAAAAAAAAAAAAATTGTTTGACTTACAAATATCAATATAATAATTCATTTTTTTTCTTACATAAACATGTACATGAAGGTACATTTTTTCAATATTATTCATCCATTGATCTCTTGGGATTATTTTGATTAGATGAAAGTGTAGATGAAGCTATGAAAGGATCAAAATCTTGCAATGTACCATTGATTTGTTGATTTTGACAATTGAACATGTCTTCATTGATCAAAGAATTCAAGAAGGAGGAGAAGACATCGTCCGTGCAACAATTCATTCCATCATCTCCCTCAGTAGTAACCGCGATATTCATATGATCATCATCATAGTTGACAAGCATCGCGTAACAACTCTGATGCTGACAGTCACCTGAACTCGTAATTTCTCCAGGACGGTTATTATTATTGTTGATGTTGTAACTAATGGGATTTGGATTAATTGTGTTGAGATTATCATTATTTGCTAATTTTGAGGATGAAGAAGGAGAAGAAGAAGAATTAGTTTTGTTGTTAGTGATAGTAATATGATTATCATCACTAGAGGAATTAGGGTTTAATATTAATGGTTTGTGTGTTCTTGGATCTATGCCTTGGCTAATTAATTTCTTGCTAAGGTGAGTATTCCAGTAATTCTTGATCTCGTTATCCGTTCTGCCTGGAATTCTCCCTGCTATCAAGGACCACCTACAAAATTTACAAAGTATGCAAAGTCAACGTAGCGTACACCTTATACGCTCCAGACTCCACTTGTGAAATTACAACTGCATAATCTTTTCCAATTGAAAAACTAACAACTATTTCACTAAAAGATATACAACTTTAGGTTATATCAAGACAATTTTTATAAAAAAAAATCAATATAAATGTTCTTGCAAATTTCTCTGATGATCTCAAAACCAAACTTCCAATTACACTAAAACAAAACATAGAAAACACATTAAACACAAAAATAATCCAAACCCTGATAAAAACTCAAAAGAATAAAAAGATTAGTACTAAAAGAAACCCATCTAAGGTTCGGCAGAACACAATAACTCTATCTAACTTCGAATTTGTTTTGAAATTTTCGTTTGATATATACATATAATCTATTCAGAACCTAATAAACAAAAAGAATTGTGAATCACAACCCATAAACCAAAAAATTTGACTCCTTTTTTGGTATCAGTCGAAATTTTCAAAATGAAAAAGTACTTATCATTTCACCACAATCTTCGATTATTGTGGATTTAGTTCTCACTATACACTTTCTCCTTCTCCGACCCCAACGTAATAAAAAATAATTTTTAAACTAAGGATATAAAAATAAAAAAGAGTCAGACAAATGTATATAGCTAGAGCACGCTGTGGCGGAAGGTTCAAAAAATGTAGAATTAAACACACACAAAAAAAAAGCCAAAAAGGGATTTAACGTCTAATATATACACATAAAATATAGTTTGAACCATATATAAACAACTTAAGTTTTCGCCCAGAGGTATTCAGATGAATCCCTCGTCCCTACCTAACTCTTCCCCTGACACGAAGGTGATGATATAGATCAAAGCTAAGGATCGAAAAGAAACCCTAAAAAAGTACTACTAGTAGATCAAGATAATTTTAACGTCTACTATATCTACATAAGACATAATTTTAACCATATATAAACCGTGTAAATTTTCACCAAAAGATATTCAGATGAACCCCTTCAGCCCTACCTGACTCTTCCCCTGACACGAAGGTGATGATATAGATCAAAGCTAAGGAAAAGAAACCCTAAAAAAGCACTACTAGTAGATCAAGATAAGGAAAAAATTTAATCATATATAAACAACGTAAGTTTTCGCAAAAAGGTATTCGAATGAACCCCTCGGCCCTACCTGACTCTTTCGCTGGCCTGGATAAGGAAAAGAAACCCTAAAAAAGTACTAGTAGATCAACATAAAAATTCCAAGAAAATGGTTTTCATTTCAATTGTTAAACAAGCAATTATAAACATTGATATATACATAATTTTTGAACTAAAATTAATTTTGAAAAAAAAACCTATTTCCAAGTAGTCGATGTAGTCGTAGGATAAGATCTTCTTCATCGAGCGTAATATGTCCGCGTTTAACAGAAGGGCGAAGGTAGTTCATCCAACGAAGGCGACAACTCTTACCACAGCGTAAGAGTCCCGCCTTCTTTGGGAGGATACGCCATCGCCCTTCCCCTTCAATACTGACGTATTTCGTCAGTATTTCATCTTCTTCTGGTGTCCATGGACCTTTTTTTAAACCTATTTTGTTACAACATGGTGTTAGTACTTTGATTCTTGATGATGATGAGGATGATGGGGTTCTCATTTTCTATTTTTTGTGATTTTTTTTGGGTTGAAATGATGGAGTAGAAAGTAGTTTTGGTTTGCATGTTTATGTTGGGTGAGTGTGTTAATGTCTTGGTTGCTATATTTGGGAGGTTGGAAAATGAGTGTGTGTTGTTACTTACGTTGCATTTACAACACGTTTTTGCTTATATGGTCTATAAAAAAAATTTGGAGGAAACTGTTTTGTCTTGAGTCGGGGTCTATCGGAAACAACCTCTCTATCTGAGGTAGTGGTATAGGCTGCGTACACTTTCCCTCCTCAAGCCGCACTTTGTGGGAATATATTTGTATGTTGTTGTTGAGAGTTTATCGGAACCATACTTTCTATCTGAGGTAGTGGTATGAACTGCATACACTTACATCTCCAGGCCCCACTTTGTGGGAGTATATCGCGTGTGTTGTTGTTGGGGGTCTATCAGAAACATCCGCTCTATCTGATGTAGTGATATGGACTATTTACATTTTACACTTATCCTCCTCAGATTGCACTTGGTAGGAATAGATTAGGTATGCTGTTGTTGTAAACTTGGAGGAATATTGTTTAATTATTTTTATCTTTATAAACGTGAAAGGAAGTCTTGGAGTAACTGACGGTAAAGCTGTTGCCATGTGCTATGTTGCTCGGACTATTCAAAAATGTCGAAGGGTGCGTGTCAGATCCTCCAAAAATAGTGTATTTTTGAAGAATCTGGCACGGGTGCAACAATATTTTTGGAGAATCCGAGCAAATTAGATCATGTGATCAGGAGGTCACGAGTTCAAGCTATGATGAAAATAACCTCTTATAGAAATGTGAGATAAGATTGCATGTGTACAATAAATCCACGCATAATAGAAGCTTTAATATACCTGACCGACATTTTTTTATTGATAAATGTGCATGCCCCCTTATCTAATTTCACAATGTACTTATTATATATCTTCTACCAGCATAGATACATCGTAACTTAATTCGCCATGACATTAGGCATAAATGAATGAGAAGAAATCATCTAGTGATTTTTTTCTATTGGAATTTAAACGTCAGACTTAGACACTCCACTGTGTATGGGTAAAGTGCTCTCTATTAAAGACGACTTTTCTCCATAGCTCAAATTCCAGACTTCTAACTTAAAAACTTGATAACGTAGAAATTCCTTATACTGATGATGTACGAAACATAAAAAATAAAAATAAAAATTCACATACAAATGGATTCAAATATTGATGGAAGTTGCATTTGGTTTTCTTCATACTATAATGTTATGACCAAAAATAGAAGACTATATTAGATGCATTATTTACCTCTTTTAGATAAATGACAACGATATAAGCATATGAATGGGGTTCACGAATTTATTATACTTAGAAATGGAGTATTATATAAGCATATGAATGGGGTTCACGAATTTATTTATATAAGCAAAAATTAATTTAAATATTTAATATATCTCACCATTTGGTGGGAATTTAAGTAATGATAACATAATCAAATGTTGAATTTGACTAATGACCATATTTTTAAAAATTAATGTTCACAAAATACATTTATTAATTTGGATTTTTTTTGTATGTTGATTATTCATCATAAAATTAATAAAACTAATTCATATGTGTAACATGTTTATGTAACAAATGGTCATGGGGATGATAAGTATTCGTCCATCCTTAATTAATATATTTAGGTTCGAATATTGGAACTGAATCAATTTTGATAGGGAAGCTTTACTTTAGAGTGAAATTTTCCGACACGAATTCGAATCAGTCAGATCACAAAACATGTACTAGACATCGATAGGGGAACAAAGTAAAAAAATGGTTATAGCTAGATCTTATGATCATGAAATTTAATATATATATATATATATATATATATATATATATATATATATGTTTCTTTTGTAGATTGTGACTAAAAGAGTCTTGTTGAGGAAAGAATTAAAATTGAGGTCAAAAATGATTATTTGGTGTGTGTGTATATATATATGTGTGTATTTCTTTTTTAGATTGTGACTAAATGAGTGTTAAGTAAAAAAATAAAATTGAGGTTAAAAATGATTATTTGGTGTGTGTGTTATATATGTATATATATTTCTTCTTTAGATTGTGACTAAAAAGAGTTTTGACTAAGTAAAAAATTAAAATTAAGGTAAAAAAAATGATTATTAGGTGTAAACACTGAATAATGGGGATAAGTTTTTACCCTCTTATCCTACAAAGGGATGGTAGAACTCAATAAATTGTTTGACCAAATTTCTGAAAGATCAAAATTTTAATTTATTATTTATTGGATATTTATTTAGATTGGCTTATTAAATAAATTTATTCATTCAGTTGAAGACTCACATATAATATATTCACCTCTTGTTAGAATATTTTAC